>NC_084825.1:13441974-13741974 GCF_958449725.1 Rosa rugosa
AGAAATTTTGAAGAAAAAGTGGTCTTGACATGGTTTTGGGACTCTTACCATGTCGTGACATGTCCACGAATGCCAAACCTTGTCAACGCCCCTTCTTATTATTGGGACTTGTAGAGGATGATTTTTAGACATTTTGGAGGTAATCTCTCATGATTTCATTGAGTTTTCTATTTTTTATGATTTTCCAAAGTTCAAAACGGAAAAAATCATAAAAAATAGAAAAATCAATGAATTTATGATCTCTTTCTTTGAAAATGTCCTAAAAATCATTCCATACAAGTGTCGATAAGGTTTGTGTGGGGGATTTTGATAAAAATTGGTGTTGACAAGGTTTGGCATTCTTGACATGCCATTTTGGCACTATCAGCCTTGCCAGCCATGCAGCGCGTAGCCTTGCTAAGTAGCAATGCCTTCGATAAAAGATCACGTATGAGAGATTAAGCCTCACCAGGCTAAAGGAAGAAAAAATGAAAAGATGGAAGGGGGAGGGACGAATCGAAGCGACGCAAGGCTGAATCTCAATGGATCGTGGCAGTAAGGCCACTCTACCACTTACAATATCCCGTCTTGTATTTAAGGCATTTACAAAGGACTCAACTCGCTGCTCGGTAGAAATTGTAATTCAAGTCGGCTATCGTAACTTGTTCGCCGCGAAGGCTTCACAAACAAGGGATGCCTTTAGGGGACTAGAGCCCCTACTGTGGGTCGACAATCGGACGGTGAGTGCATGCTTTCCGGATTATGACTTAGAGGCGTTCGGTCATAATCCAGTGCATGGTAGCTTCGCGCCACTGGCTTTTCAACCAAGCAAGATGACCAATTGTGCGAATCAACGGTTCCTCTCATACTAGGCTGAATTAATATTGCGACACTGTCATCAGTAGGGTAAAACTAACCTGTCTCACGATGGTTTAAACCTAGCTCATGTTCCTTATTGGTGGGTGAACAATCCAGCACTTGGTGAATTCTACTTCACAATGATAGGAAGAGCCGACATCAAAGGAAAAAAAAAGTAATGTCGCTATGAACGCTTGGCTGCCATAAGCCAGTTATCCCTGTGGTAACTTTTCTGACACCTCTAGCTTTAAATTCCAAAGGTCTAAAGGATCGATAGGCCACCGTATCTATTCTAGAGCTTTTACCCTTTTGTTCCACGTGGGATTTTTGTTTTCATGATTGAGCTCATCTTAGGACACCTATGTTATCTTTTAACAAATGTGTCACCTCAGCCAAACTCCCTACCTGATAATATCTGCCACCCAGATCAGCCAGCCGAAACAGGCTTTGGGTTAAAAAAAAAGGGCAGTGCCCCTCCTTCGATTCATGAATAAGTAAAATAATATTAAAAATAGTGGTTTTTCACTTTCACCCGAAGGCTCCCACTTATACTACACCTCTCAAGTCATTTCACAAAGTCATACTAGAGTCAAGCTCAATAGGATCTTCTTTCCCCCTAATTCTGCCAAGCCCATTCCCTTAGTTGTGGTTTCATTAGATAGTAGACAAGGACAGTGGAAATCTCGTTAATCCATGCATGAGCGTCACTAATTAGATGACGAGGCATTTGGCTACCTTAAGAGAGTCATAGTTACTCCAGCCGTTTACCTGCACTAAGTTGAATTTCTTCACTTTGACATTCACACTCACACACTGTTAAATTAGCACGACCCAACAACACTAAACGGATCACTCCCCCAGCTTGCAGTTGGTAGTGTTCCATTACGCTTGTACTCTAGTATCTCATCCATCTAGCTGGGATTGACCTCGATTATAAATATTTCCTCTAGAGTTTTTGTGATGCTTGGCTTGTCAAGGCATTCCACCCTTATGTATTTTGGGCTCTGATAGGTTTGAGATGTAGCCAATCTCACCAGAGAGTCATCCTTGGAATTATTCTCTTTGGGGATTTAAGTGATGAAGTGAAACTTGAACTTATTAAGGAGAGCTTTCACATACCCCAGATATGTCGTCAGCTATTTATCCTTGACTTGAAAAGTGTTGTTGACCTGGTTGACGACAAGCTGGAGTCACTGAATATATTCACACTGTAAATGCCTAAGTTTATGGCAAGGAGTAGTCTAGCAATGAGTGCTTCATACTTCGCCATGTTATTAGAGGCTTTGAAGTTGAACTTTAGGGCATACTTGACGTTGAGTCCCCCAGATCCTGTCAGGATTATCCCAGCGCCGCAAGCCTTGGCGCACGCCGAATCGTCAACATGAAGGTTCCACTTTGACTGTCGCTGGACAGTTGCTGGGACAACGTCAGTGACCTCAGTCGTGGTAGTGATATCAGCTAATGTGGCGAGAATGGGATCTTCCTGCTACTCAGTGAGTTCTGCATTTAAATCCTCTACCGCCTGGCCATTCATAGCCTTTCTTAGCTTATATTCAATATCAAACTTGCTGAGCTCGATTGCCCACTTGCTCAGGCGGCCAGAGTGTTCAAGGTTTTGCAAAACTTGCCTTAGCAGTTGATTGATGAGGACATGGATGGTGTGAGCTTGGAAATACTAGCAGAGGTACCTAGCGGCAACAATGAGCACTAGCGCCAACTATTCAAAAGGTGTGTATCTTGTCTCTGCACCAATCATGCCTTTTCTTGCATAGAATACATAGAGCTCCTCTTCCTTTTTTATTATACTCATTTATATGCGTGTAATTACATCTAAAACACTATAAATAAGCTAATTCTCAAGTCAATTATAATGTAATTAATCCCTTTTTATTATTTTGTAGAAAATAAGCGGAATTGAAGAATCAAGGAAAAATTGTGGAAAATTGGAGCAAATTGAAGTTTCCGACAAAATGTCGAAATAGTCAATGCGGATCAACCGTGGTCAACGCCATCAAGGAAGCGGAATCCAATTACCTCTGGTAGTATTTGCGAAAATGCATAGAGAAGAGAGAAGAATGAAGAAGAAAGTATTTGCGAAAATGCATAGAGAAGAGAGAAGAATGAAGAAGAAAAGAAAAGAAAAGAAGAAAAAAAAAAAGAAAAAAAAAAAAAGAAGACTTTGCTGACGTCATGATGACGTCAGCATCAGTATCATGACATTTGCATCAGAAGCACTTTTGCACGCCCATCCTCTTTTTTTTATTTTTTTTATTTATTTTCCCTCTCTTCCTATTATGTGTTGCCACGTGGCACACATCCTCTCTCTGTTCCTATACAGCCACACATAATTGCATTGCAATGATCCCATTCTTCCAGGAGGCCGACCACCCATTTTTTTTATTCCTCCTCTTCAACTTTTAAACCCAATAGACTATCTCTAAGACCGGATCCATCTTCTCTCTTCTCTAACCCAAAGAAAACCAGACCCATCCCATCACTTCTCTCTCTCTCTTCTTCTCCAACACACCCAAACCACCTCACCAAGATTTCTCCTCACCTAGATTCCACCTCACCAAGATTTCTCCTCACCTAGATTCCTCCTCACCAAGATTCACCTCACCAAAATTCCATCAAATCCTCATCAATTTCTCAAAAGATTTCAAGGAGCATCAAGATTTGAGATTGGGTATAGTGGGAAGCCATAAATCAAGGCTTGTCATATTTGCTCTATAGCAATTGTGACTTGTTCTCGTTACTTCTCACCCTTCTTCACCTTTACCTCTTTAATTGATGTATATTGTTATTGATTTGTGGATGGGTTGTGAGTAGTCTATTTAGGAAGCTAGGGTTTGAGCCCTAGCATGGATTTAATGTAAAAAATATGTTTTGATTTAATGGTTTTCAATTTCGTGTTTGGCATATGTTCTATTCTATAATATTTGGCTTAGATGCATGCTTAGGAGCCTGATTAACTCTTGAATGTGTAGATGAGCATGTCTAGAACAAATTAGGAGACCTAATCATTTCTCTAATTTATGGCTAGGACACTTGTTTAGAACATGGTTAGTTACAATACCAATTTCGATTGCCGTATTGGCTAGCTTGGGAACCTTGATTCTAGGACTCTTCGCCTTTTGGTGCAACTAGAGGCCCTAACAAGGCTCTAGATTGTCCCAATTGAGTTTCTACAACCCTTGATCCGGAGTAGGAATACCATTTAAGGAATCTAATGACCCATGAGCCTTGAAAAGCCTTGGGTACAGTTCTTGATGCCATTATGAATTGAATGACCATTGTCGGAGCATATTTATGCATTAAATTTGGATAGGAGGATACCCTAGTGACCTAATTTCATATCTTCATTAGTTTCTATTATCTTTAATTTTAATTTTAATTTTAATTTTCAATTGTCAATTTTATTTTCCTCGCAATTAAAAAAAAAAATCAAATTTCACAAACCACTTTCATTGTCCATACCATTTGGTTGTGAGCCTCCACATTTATTTGTGGTTCTCTTGACCAATTTTAGGCTTGGTTGTTCCGAGCCGGGCGTGTAAATAGCTTGGTGCTATTTTTCTAGGTTCTTTGTTAATTGTTAGTGACTTAGTAATCGGCATAACTAAGGATTGAAGTTAGCTTTTCAATCCTCGTGGTACGATAATTTCGGGTTCAAATATTTCTCACTTCTTTGATGACCGTGCCCTTATTGCGCGTAAGTTGCATTCAAGCACTCAAATCACTTTTCTCTGTGTACAATTGCGCAGCTGACAGCTAACACTGAGATCGCCAAATATATGTAAAGGATTTCTCCTGAAATTGGTATGGATAGGAGTGGGATTGCCACTAGATATTCTTTGAGACTTGAAATGCCGCTTCACAGTCTGGTGTCCAGTTTACCAGCTTGTGATAGGATCTCTTCATAGCTTTGAAAATTCCAGGCAAATGGCTTTGATTCAAACTTTGTGTTAGTTATGAATGTTGTAGTTGAGAGGAACATTTTGGCATAGGTCTTGCCACCCAATTTAGAGGTTGTCGGTGGCCTGTAAAACCCATATTCAGCCGCTGCTTGCAGCCCGTCCGGCTGTGTTTGGGTAGTTTCATGTTTCATATATGGTCTACTCGTCGATATGAGCATTTCGATATATAATATGTAATTTTTTGGAGATCATATGAGCATGTTAGGGTTTTAAGCATTTTCGATTAGATCAGTTTTCGATCCGTGAGGATTCAGCCTTTCTATCGACTTGTAACTTTATTATATCTATCATAGAAGTATTCTGGAGACTTTGGGTGGTCTCGAATGAATTTTCGCCTCAATTGACATTACTTTCAGGGTTTTAGTTCAAACGGGGGTTCGAACTTTATTCGCTTTTTGATTCGTGTACTAAATTGAGACGTATTTTACTTAGGTGATTGACGGAGCATATTCGATACTTTATCTCGGCTGTAAGAGAAGACGCAGCGAGATTTAGAGGTCAGTAAATGTCAAGTGATTCATTTACGAACCGAATTACATTATTGTACATTTTATCGCTAAATTATGAAATTATTTTATGGAAATAAAGATTTGTTTTAAATTATATGAACTTGTTCTACTATGGTTCATGGATAAGTAAAATGAGATTTTAAATATAAAATGATTTTCTCGAATTTTGCGATTGTGAACTATAGTTTGTTTTTGTGGAATTCCTGAGGGACTACGTGTGTGTGTGTGTGTATTTATGTGAAATATATATCTAGATGGTGTGGCATTGAGTGAAGTAATAATTGTGATTTTATGTGGATTATTATTTCAAGCATTTACTCTTTGCAGGAATACAATATGTCACGTAATTGTTGATGTTATTGAGTGAAAGAGTATTTGAGTTTTGGGTAACATTTGGAGTCATGTGTGACTTCTAAATGTTTCGGTCTAGTGTCACAGTAGTGACAGAGGCAAATATATAGGATGTCATAACCTTGGTCGGGTGACGGGCTACGATTGAGATAAGTATATCTGATGCCATAACCCTGGCCGAGTGATGGGCTACGATTGAGGCAAGTATATCGGATGCCATAACCTTGGCAGGGTGATGGGCTACTATTTAGTTAGATCGCTCTAGTCTGTCTGCGATTGTATCTCATAGGAGTAACACATGGGGTTACTTGAGGCCCATGATATGAGTATATGTTTTTAAAAGAGAGTTTCAGGTGGTTTCTTTCTTATATTGTCCATTGAGAGACTTGGGTTCTTACTAAATTGTGGAGTTGATTTCGGATTCCTATAATTTATTCTTGAGTTGAGAAATTGTCAATCATGCGGGTTTGAGTCATTTTATTTGAGTTTACTCATACGATCTTAAAAAACTATTCGGGTTTGTTGTTTGTAACTGGGTGCACTATTCCATCATGTAGCGGTTATTCCTATAGGTTAGGACCACCAGGGTTGAGATCGAGGTGAGTATTGCAACAGTGTTAGGTTCATAACCTATTTTTGTTATTGTATTGCTATTTTTGGTATGCTCCTAGTGAGCGTTACATTTTTACATTGATGTTTTCATGTTTATGTAAACATTTGGGATGTAATATTTGATTCCAGAGATTAAGTATATATTAACATTTGTGGTTTAAGTTTAATTTGTTGCTTACTTTGATAGAAAAAAAATTCTAAGCATTTGGGCAATTTGTTAAGTTATCGCGTTTCGGATTTGAATTTCTTTATTCAAAATTCGGAGCGTGACATGTGGCGCCTGCATTCTTGAGGCCAAATGGCATGACATTGTAATAGTATAAGCCCTTGTCAGTTGTGAAGGTAGTGTATTCTTGATCGTCAGGGTGCATCTTGATTTGATTGTATCTAGAGTAGGCATCCATCATGCTGAGCAGCACGTGCCCTACCATGGCATCTACCAGCTAATCAATGCGTGGTAGAGGGAAACTGTCCTTAAGGCATGCCTTGTTCAGATTTTTGAAGTCCATGTAGATTCGCCACTTGCTATTAGGCTTTTTTACCATTACCACTTTAGAGATCTATTGTGGATAGTTGACCTAGCGGATGAAACCCATGCCTTGCAATTTAGTAACTTCTTTCCTGATTGCTCTATACTTCTCCTCATTAAAGGCCTTTCGATTTTGTTTTACGAGATAGAATGATGGTTTGATGCTGAGTTTGTGGGTGGGGGAGATACCAGGCATATCCGCATAAGACCAAGCGAAGATAGCTACGTTTTCTCGTATGAATTAGATGAGCTCTGTCGCTATCTCAGGGGAGAGTTGGGCGCCAATGCATACTATTCACTCTGGCTGCTCGTTAGAGATGCTAACAACATGTGGCGATGTCTCTGGATTGACGGGCTTCTTCTCGACATACTTCTTTTCTCCATCTCTTGGATCATTGATTTTATCTGTTAGAGCTAGCGGACTTCCTACTGTAAGAATCTTGTGGCGGCTCCTTGAGCGCAGCACAATTGTTGAGTAGCACTCTCGGGCAATTTTTTGACTTCCCCTCACGCTACTGGTACAGTTAGGGTGGGAAACTTCATGGGCAACATGTATCCGGCAATAATGCACTTTAGCTTGTTAAGAGATGGACGCCCAATAACAGCATTGTAGGAACTGAAACAATATACAACAATGAACTCATTGTATACCTCTGCCGTGCAAAGGCTGGCCCCAATTGACAAGCGCATGTAGATAGATCCTAGTGGTTGAGTTACGTCGCCAGAGAAACTGAGTAGAGGTTCATGATCTTGTAAGAGCTTTTTGTTGCATCCAAATTGCTTGTAATAATTGTTAAAGATGACATTAATGGTAGATCCGCTATCCACCAATACCTTCCAACTGACCACTTGTCAAGGATTGCGTCAATCAAGAATGGGTCATCGTGGGGTGACCGGGTGAGTGGATGCCTTGTTCTTCCTCCTCACTGAAAGTAATTGGTTCCCAGCCGGTTTTGGTCATCTTGGCTGATCTCTCATAGCGGATGCTGAGGACTTCCTTTGGGTGATGGGCGTGCTCATAGCTCTTTCTTACCCTATGTGTCATGTTGCTGATGAGAGTGCCCCCATCAATCGTGTTGATACAATGCATATGATCAATTTTAGCAACCACCGGAGCCGACTGGCGGACTTTGCACAGCACCAATTTTTGTCACGGTAGAGTGACTCAATTGCCTTTTTAGGGCATTTCCGTCATTGGTGTTGTGATCTCTGTCTTTGTAGTACTTGGACCACGTGCAGGTATTTCTTAGTTTACCTATTCTAGGGTACTATCGTGGCGGTGACGAAGGAATCTGATCCTTGCATTGATCGTAGATCTCCTCATAACGGGCTGTCAGGACCGTGAAAGCCTCGTACCTTGGCGAGTTTTCCACTGGCTTATTATTGCGGTTATCACGACGATCATTATGGAAGGAACGATTACCCTTATTGTGGTACTACTGGTTCTTCTGATACTTGTTCTGGCAATTGTTCTGCTGCCATTCCCTGTTCTTGTCGTTTGACTATGTGGCGGCAATGGGAGGATTGCTAGCGGTGCCTTGTTGGGATGATGATGGCTGAGTGCTCTTGGCGGGAGTTTGTGGCGGTGGTTGAGTGGCACCATAAGTGTTGTATTCCGCCTGGGCAAGGAAAACTACCTTGCCCATGACGTGATCATAGGTAGCATTTGGGCAGTTGTAGTTCAGATGGTACAAGAAATCAGTTTTGTACTTTCTGATGCTTCAGGGAGGTCACCTTGACATGGCGTGTGGCTGTGCGTCAGAGGTGATCCTAGTCTGGATTGGAACAAGGGCAATAGCCCGCCTGGTGATGTTCCCGGAGGTCACACCTAACATGGGGCCAGCCCCTATGACGACAACCTGGGGCTGACCCTGATATAGCTAATTATGTTTACAAATGCTTATTAAGTATAAAGTCAACCTTGTGCTGGTCAGATCCGAGGATTTCAGAGAGAGAAATTTTTTTGGGAAACATTGTTTCCAAAAAGGTAAAATGAAATTATATACTACTTTTCTCTATTTATACTAAAAATTCCAAAAAATGAAATAACTTTCAGTGACCATAACTTCTTTATACGATCTCTAATTTTTGTGTGTCACATATCCACGAACTCGTATAGACAAGCTCTATAACTTTCCTTAATAAAGTTTTTTAAGAAATTTAACTTATAAAAAGTCAATCTTGACCCCTCGAAAAAAAGACATTTGAAGTAATTATTCGTCTGAAACACTTTCACTTCACCTACCAAACTACTAATTGTACAAATAACCAACATTATAAATTTCGGAAATCACATAAAAATTAATAACTAATTTACGGGGTATTACAAACATCGACTACGCAACATGCATGATAAGCAATTTTGTAGCCCAAAATATGATCCCTTTAGAAAACTGTGTAATCTGAACAAAACTACAACTCAGATGAACGAATCAAAATGCAAGTTTAACATGGAAGCTGATATGAAAAGTACATACCAACTAAACAATTTACTAGTAATAAGCATCTAGTTCCTTATATAACATGTTTCTTGGCACAAGAAACTCCACTAAGCTTTCATTCACACAAAAGATGAGGCTTTATTTTATTTTTATTTTCTTAGGGGTGGGGGTTACATATCAAATAACAGTGGGATTAAGAGAAGCATATGCAAGCAGCTCCTTATTGGTTTCAATTACAGCCATGTCTTTTTCTTTAAAACTCACGATCGCTTCCATGCCTTCACCATCTTTTGTGTCAATCAATACAATTACATTCTTGAATGGCATACCTGGATTAGTGACCCAAGATGGCTTTCCCCATCCAAAATTAGCTTCATAGAAGCCAAACCTGCACCAACTGGTAATTCCATAGCTATTTATATCATCCTTACCCATTAAATCTCTGTGTTCATTAAAATATTGGCAGATATCATCCCCACTAACTCCATTACAATATTTCACTTTAAATTCCTTAATGGTTTCCCGTAGTATAGCAACCAAGCTTTGAAGAGTTGCATCACTTTCTCGTGTCTTTACTATATGTACAACTCCTATAAGATTTCCCATTAAAGTGGGATGCTCCAATACTTTCCGCATGTTTGCTGCTAGAAACAGCTGGGCCGGCCTTGTAAAACCCAAGTTTGATCTTGAAGCTTCCATTGCACATTTCCAAATAAGTGTTGACACTACTTCAACACGAGTTGGATTTGGAACGGTGGCACTAGTGGCTTTAGACTTGAGACGTACAATATTTGAGGCATCAAATACAAATCTCCCTGTTACATAAGCTTCATTATTATCGTGTTTCATGGAAGTTGACAATGAGTTGACGACCAAATCTTGTGGGGGGTAAAGAGATGTCGGAATACCAAACTCTGCAGCTGGAAAAGCCGCTATATCAGAGCCAAGGCTCATTGCGGCCCAGTTACCAATGAATGTTCCGAGTGTGAAGCCATCCGCGATCTTATGTGAAATGCTAACCCCAATTGCAAGTCCACCACATTCAAAGAAGTTGGCTTGAATTAATAGGAGACAGCCTGTGCTTTCAATTGTCGATTCTATGTCTTTGGGAAGTAATTGATTTAGTGTCTGAGGATGGTGCTTTTCCAAAACCTTTGATATGGGACAATTGACACGAGTTTGGATAAATGCCGCCCCATTGTCATTGCAACAGATTGAAAGAATGTTATTGTGGCTAAATATTCTTCCAGCAAAGGGATAGAAGCGGATAAGGGTTTCAGATAATGAAGTTTTAAGAAGCTTGGATCTTTCGGAAATCATAGAGTGGTGGTCATCAACTGTATTGATCTTATGATTAGTAGTACTATTGTTGGGATAGAAGAGAAGTAGGGGGACATAGTTGACTCGTTTTGACTCGTTCATCCTTTTGTCGGAAACTCAAATCTTCACCATTTTTGCATCATTCAATCTCGTTTCCGCAACTTCGCTTATTCTCTACACAATAAATAAAAATAGATTAATTACATAATAATTGACTTGAGGATTAACTTATTTCTAGTGTTTTAGATATAATTACATGCAACAAAAATGCGTGTAATCACTTGTAGCCACCATTACTGACGCAGTCGGAAAAGTAATCCTAGGTTTTCAAGCAATAAACCTAAAATAAGAATTCTGAAGTCCACTAGAGATAAAAGAGAAAACTCTCAATTTAATTGATATAGGATAAAAGATAGGTTCTGCAGCTGTTTAAGGTTACTTATTTATGAGAAAAGAAACCCTAGGGCGACTAACAATGAAACCCTAAAGCTCACGGATAAAAATAAAACAAATCCAAAACAAACTAGAAAACCAAAAATTCTGAAAAATAGTAAATTGCATTTTTGAGGCCCTAAATGACCTTGAAATCACGATAAAACCCACACATCGTAGCAAATCCACAAGTTTTGTTCCTGGGGTCGTTCCCTTTCCGGAAATGTATAGCAATTACGATTCGGACACCGAATGCCAAAGTTACAGCGAACCGGGTTTTCCTCTCTTTCCACGTTCGAGCTGTTCTTCAATTCTTATTGCCATTCGCTCTACATCAATCTACTCCACCTCCAAAAAACTCGACCCCGAGTTCTCTTTAGAATAAAGAACATCATCTTCATGAAACTCATGCAGATCAGCGACATTAAAGGTGTTAGAAATGCCCATGGAATCAGGAAGTGCAACAACATAAGCATTGTCATTGATCTTCTTTAGCACCTTAAAAGGTCCATATGGTGACGCCTCGGTTGGCGTCACTTTCATCATACAGATTTAGGGTTTCGAACGTTATTCCTTGTGTTTCAGTGACTGAATCAAGGCTGTACTTTCCTTAGGTACTTGATGAAGTATCCTTGGACGGTTGATTTGTGGGTTGGCTGCTTTGTTCTGTATTGAAGACGCAACAGGAGTTTCGAGGTGAGTAATCTCACTATATTCATTCACGAACGGGTTTACCATATTGTCTTGGAGTTATGGGATTAACTGTGATAATAGTGGTATTAGTGGCCTTCCTGAGTGGATGATCATGTATATATATATTGGCGTCATATATATATATATATATATATATATATATATATGTATGTATTGGTGGAATCTGTGTGATGAGTTGGATGATTAGTTAGATGATTGCTATCTGTGTGATGACTGATGAAATTGTGCATTGAGTTGTGATTGTAGGATATCATGTGTTGAGATACCCTGGGTCTAATATGACCGTCTTAAGTGAGATTTAAGATATGGTAGCTTGTGTAAGAATATCTGTGTGATGAATCGATGATATCAGTATGATGAATCTTTGTGATGATTGTCATGTAAAGCTTGTGTAGAAATATCTGTGTAGCTTGTGTAGGAATATTTGTGTGATGATTGCTATCTGTGTGATGACTAGCAATGAATCTATGTGATGATCGCTATCTATGTGATGACCAGCGATATCTGTGTGATGATTAGTTTGATGATCGCTATCTATGTGATGACCGACGATATCTGTGTGATAAATATGTGTGATGACTAGCGATATCTGTGTGATGACAACCGATATCTGTGTGATGATTAGTTGGATGATCGCTATCTGTGTGATGATCAATAGGATGATGGCTATTTGTGTGATGATCAGTGTGATGACAGCTCGATAGCGGAGTTGAATTGTTATTAAATTAACAAAGATCGAGAGGACTGCTGTGATGGTCGGGGCTAGCTACAGACGTCAGAGTGTGGGATTACGATGATTACTATGATTTGAATTTCTTGACTTAGTGTGACATCCTGAACTAAATTATATGCAGGGGTTACCATGAATTGTTTTGTTTGTTTTGAATTGTGATTGCCTTGTTTTCTTCTTGATTTGATTGATTGATGGTTTGATTTATCTTAAAGACCATAGTGGTGACGATTGTGCTCTATGTGAGGATAGGAAGGTGATTCATTATTTTCACCTTGATGTCATGTTGATGACAAAAAGCTCCGAGGGGGGGGGGGGGGGGGCGAGGGAATGAGTGTGATTTGGAATTCATCGTAGTGTGTTAGAATGGCGTCAAACATTTCTTGAGGAAGTCTTGTTTGATTGAATTTGTGTAATGGGATGCTAGGTTGAGAATCTGAGCATGTAGTTTAGTCACGAGTTGACCTACGTAAGCATGAGATGGAAGATTATGAAGCAGATGGCTGTAGGTGTGAGTTGTATGCTTATCGTTGTTTAGGTTGGGGTGACTTAAGAAATGTGTTTTGCTTTGTGGTTTTTAGTTTACTCATACGGCTTTGCAAAAGCTTACCAGGTTTGTTGTGTGGCAACCCGGTACACCATTCCAACGGTGTAGGGGATTTCTGCAGGTCAGGATAATCGTGGCTGATGCTGAGGTAGCGTGCTTGCAGCTTAACTGTAAGAAGTCAATTTTGTGACTTTACCATTATAAAAACTTCCGCTTGTAGTGAGCTCTGAGGAGCATTTACGTTTTATTTTGTTGTTGACAATTTAATTTGTAATCTTGTGTAGTATGTGACTCGGTGGGGCGAGTCAATATTGGAATTGTGGGTTCAGGGCATCAATATGTACTTGGTTTAAAGGGATGATGTCTCCATGTATTTTATATTGATTGCTGAACGATCGCGCATATATAATTATAGGGTTATATATCGATTTTTAATGTTGTTAAAAATCAGGGGCGTGACACATATTTTCTTGGCTTCAGCTTGTTGTAGGTACCAACAGGAAACCACTCATTCCTTAGAAACACCATCACGTCATCACCCTCTTGGAACACTTTAAACTCTTTGATGCTTGTCAGCTGCAACTTTATACTTAGCATTAGTTTCTTTCAACTTGGCCTTAACTTCTTCTCAAACAGACTGTACATCCCTAGCCATGCCCTCAGCAGCAACACTAACACCAAGAACCTTAGGAAGCTTCATTAAATCAACCACATGTCGAGGAACAGCAGTATAAACCAATGAGAATGGTGACCTCCCTGTGGCAATATGCACAGCACTGTTATAAGCAAACTCCACCTGTGACAAGGCATAATCCCACTATTTGGGCTTATCTCCACAAACACTCTTGACCATGTTACCCAAAGTTCTGTTAGTAACCTCTGTTTGCCCATCAGTTTGAGGATGAGCTGTGCTGCTACGATTCAAAGCTGTTCCAAACATTCTCCACAACGTAATCGATAAGTGACTAAGGAACTTCGTGTCTCTATCATAAGTAATGGACTTGGACACTCCATGCAAACGAACCACCCCCCTGAAAAACAGTTTGGCTATATTGGAAGCATCAGTAGTCTTCTTACAAGCTATAAGGTACGGCATCTTGGAGAACCTGCTAACTACCTCAAACACAAAATCCACACCCCTTTGGGTACGGGGTAGTCCCAACACAAAGTCCATAGCAAGACCCTGCCAAATATCTTCTTGAATAGGTAAAGGTAAATAAACACCAATATTTTGGAACTGACCCTTAGAAACCTGGCTGGTGTAGCACTTCCTCACAATAGTTCCTACATCCTTCTTCAGCTGTTACCAGAAATACCTCTCCTCAAGGCTAGCAATAGTTTTTTCTCGGCCCAAGTGTCCACTCAAACCCCCTCCATGCAAATCTCTAATCAGTTTCTCCCTCAATGATGAACTAGGAATACATAGTTGATTGCCCTTGAATAAATAATCATCATTCACATAGAAATCTGCAACTGCATGATTGCTACTGCACTTGGTCCAAATCTCCTTAAAATCAACGTCTTCCTCATACAATTCTTTTAAGAGATCAAAACCCACAATCTCCTTAGCTAAACTGACCAGCAAGGAAGCCCTCCTACTCAAAGCATCTGCCACCCTATTAAGAGTACCAGATTTATGCTGAATCACAAAAGGAAATTTCTGTAGGAAACTCACCCACCTTGCATGCATCTTGTTCACTGTTTTCTGACTATTAAGGTACTTCAAGGCCTGATGGTCAATGAAAAATAAAAATTCTCTCTGAATTAGATAGTGCTCTCATTGCTTTAACGCCCGGAACACCGCATAAAATTCTTGATCATAAGTACTCCACTTTTGACGAGCTTCACTCAATTTTTCACTAAAGAACGCTATTGGCCTCTTCTCTTGTGACAACACTGCACCTACTCCCACGCCACTAGTATCACATTCAACCTCAAACACCTTGTCAAAATTGGGAAGAGCAAGAACCGATGCAGTACAAAGTTTCTCCTTGATTAAAGCAAAGCCCTTGTCTTATTCTTCTCCCCAGTGGAATTTGCCTTTCTTCAAACATTCAATAATAGGAGCAGTAATGGTATTGAAATTTCTTACAAATCTCCTATAAAAAGTAGCCAAACCATGGAAACTCCGCACCTCAGAAACTATTTTTGGAGCTGGTCATTCTCTGATAGCTCGTACCTTCTCTTCATCAACCTGAATGCCTTCTTCTCCAACCACAAAACCTAGAAATAATAGCTTGTTGGTACAGAAAGTACACTTTTTCAGGTCAATGTACAGTTTATTTTCCTGCAAACCTCCCAAAACCTGCCTCAAATGTACTAGATGTTCTTCTTTGGTCCTACTATATATCAATATATCATCAAAATACACCATAATAAAAGAACCAATAAAAGCACGAAGAACCTGGTTCATAAGCTTCATAAAGGTGTTGGGTGCATTAGACAACCCGAATGGCATCACCATCCACTCATATAACCCATCCTTGCTCTTAAAGGCTGTCTTCCACTCATCCCCTGGCTTGATTCGAATCTAGTGGTAACCACTTCGAAGATCTATCTTTGTAAACACCTTGGAACCCTCCAGCTCATCAAGCATGTCCTCCAAACGAGGAATAGGAAACCTGTACTTCACACACATTTGCCCTGATATAAACACACATTTGCCATTGATTGCCCTTCTTAGGAACAAGGAGGACTGGAACTGCACAAGGACTCATACTTTCACGAATGAACCCTTGCTTCAGCAAGTCTTCAATCTGCTCCCTCAAAATCTCATTCTTCTTAGGACGCATACGGTAATGGGGCAGATTTGGGAAACTAGCTCCAGGAACCAAATCAATTTGATGATGAATGTCCCTCATAGGTGGTAACTCGATGGGCAGCTCATCAGAAATTAGCTCCTCAAACTCTCCTGACATATTCTACACTTCCTTAGGGATCACCATATCTTCCTTTTCCGCAGCCAACAACCCTTTAATCACCACTGGACAAATAACTTTAGATTATTTAAAGGCTTCTGACGCGCTAGAAAGCAGCACGCAATTTAACCCTTTAAAATGTCATTGTTAGTATATGGTAAATAGGGATCGTTCTATCCGGGGATTGAGGGTACACCTGTAATTGTGTAAACAAATAAAGAAATTAAACAATAAGAAGTATTATTTACAAAGATAAAACAAAGAAAAGAAATATATACAAGTAAACACAAATAAGGGGGTTTTATGATTGTAAGATTGAAAATTAAAATAAATAAAATAAAGAAAATGTAAAAACACATATACAAGGGTGGAACGTAAGGAACAAAGATCAAAACTACATCCATATGCAAGAAATCCGGTCACAATTCTAATAGTTGGTTATCTATGAGACGAGAATATATCAACCAAGAAACAAAGATCAAAGCAACCAATGTCCCTTATTTTACTTCCCTTTACACAATTGATCAAGCAAAGCACCTAACCAATATATTTTGAAAACAGGTTTCACACAATCAAAGCAACCATGCAAACTCAAGTTTCAAATCATTAAGAGCAAGTGAAAGTTTAGTCAATAATTGTATTAATCCTAGTACACAAAGCATGTATATTCAATAACACAAACCAATTGATTTCGACTTTTGTCCAAAGCCTTTACTACTTATTCGAATTAGGGTCACAAAGCATGAACCTAATTACTAGCTCCAATTATATGCAATCATTCTAAGTTGCGCACCAAAGAACAAAAACATATAAAAGTTTTCCATAAAACAAAATCAATTGATCAATCTCACATAAGGGTAACATATAAATCAACATATAGAAATCACAACTTTATTTCAAAACATATAAACGGGCTTTAAACTTTGCCCTTAACATTATTTGTTAACTAGAATTCATAGTCTTACAAAATCAAACAAAGAAAACAAGAGAAAGGATATAATACACCTAGAAAGATGAATGATAAAGCCTTGAGACGAAGAACTTGAAGATCCTTGAAAGCAAGAAATCTTCTAGGGACGACACAAGGGTGGATGGCGGCTAGGAAATTGATGTATTGCATGGCTTCTCTTTCTCTTGGCTTGAAAATGAAGAACAAGAAAACTAGAGAATGGAAAGAAAATGGAGAGGAGATGGAGAAACAAAGAAGATGAGATGGATGAAGGAAGGTATGTTTTATTTATTCTCACAAAAGAGGGTATTTATAGGAATACATTATAGTGTGAATGTAATGGTAAGAAGTCCATTATAGTGGCTTCAATGATCATAGCTGCAACTCCACCTGGTTGCTGCAATTATGAAAGCTGCCATGCTTGTTGCTTCCCCATATACTTTATGCCACACAAGTCTTTATACCTATATTTACACACTCAAGTACTTATTACAAGATATAGATATTTATACTATAATATATTTATACTATAACAGTCTAAATATTTTGTCCAAATGGTACTCAAGTTTGAAAACAAACTAAGATAGATGATGAAGAAACAAAATTGAGTTAGAACTCCTTTGACACAAAACAGATTTCCGGCAGACTTGACCTCATTTCACTAAAACGGTCATAACGTCTTCTAGAAAATAGATATCGAAGAGCTGTAAAAATTTCTGGAAACTAGACATCCGTAGCTTTCCAACCATATAAAGATCATAATTTTCTGAGCTCTGAGAGATTTTTGACACTCCGTTGAAGTTGACTGATCTGCACTGGCAGTTTTCTGAATCTGTAATGGATTTGATTTTTAAAGAACAACTTGTGTCCAATTTGGTAATGATCTTCTTGAGACTTCTAGATGCTTCCACATGTCTTCCACGCCTTGTTTGAAGTAAAAACGTCAAGAATCTTCATTTCTTTCCATTTTCTTGCTTCCTACAACTCATTTTCTTCGTTTGTAATTAAACTAAGTTAATATGATTAAGTTAAAGGAAATAACATAGAAAAATGTGAGTAGAAAAACACATAAAACGTCGCATATAATGCGCCTATCAAATTCCCCCATACTTAGCTTTTGCTAGTCCCTTAGCAAAATCAAAAACTAACAAACCAAAAAGACTAAGACACAAAACAAAGAAACCAACGAAAAATTGACTAAGTATGGAAAAAACACAAAGACTCAAAGAAACCAAAAACGTAAAACACAAAGCAAAACAGAAAGAAGAAAAACGTCACACATAAAAGACTAAAACAAAAACTAAATTCAAAGACAATGAATAAGATGTTGACATCACAAAGACCTGTATTGCCCTTTAACATATTGTCTCAGAAATCTCATACTTTCAAGTCAACAAGATTAGCACTTAACCAAGAATCACATCATCAAGATATTCAAGAGCTAATTAAAAAATATAATCCACATATAAGCATGTAAGACTTGGGAGTAAACAATGGTGGTGGGTGGAGCTTAACATATTTCAAACAAGTCATGATTCAAACCTCACATGGATATATCACTCTTTCTTCTCTCAGATTCAAGGCTCATGCTTGAAAGCTTATAATCACTCAATTATATGTGAGAGAAAATATTTTGAGGCAATCAAATAGCTCACATATATAAGAAATGAAAAGCACTTTGTGAATATAATTTTTCAGGATCTCATGAAAGATATCAACTACTTGCACAAATGGACCCAAGCCATATGTTCAACTTTTAAAACTCATCTCCACAGATCAAAGGCTGTCCCATTTTAAGGATCAAAAAGGTTTTTATGAAGGGTTGTAATGGGGTCAAGGCTTAAGGTTTAAAGAAACAAAGGGATAGGAAAATCACAAAGTATCCTAAAAACCTAGTAGAGCACTTATTAATGTAGAGAGACTAAATTTCGAATCCACCATGCAAACATGACGCCATGTATCCTCCAAAGCTTTATAAAAGGGCCAAGTGGCATCATGTTGGGTCTATGCTTCATTCTAACCTTCTCTTGAACAAGTGTGAATTGGACAAAGACCAAATTTCTCAACAATGGGCCTTCACTTTAAAACAAACTTCAAATCCACTAAGTATAGGGGACTAAAATCCATAAACAATGACACAACTTTTTTTATTTTATTTTTTATTTTGCCGTAATATTTTTTTTTTTCTTTTTTCTTTCGATTTCATTTTTTTTTCGGCAAATACATACAAACATTACATATGGACAAGTCTACCCCCACACTTGAACTTCTTCATGTCTTCAAAAGTCTTCCTTGACGCCAAACTCCAAGCAAAGTCTCAAAAATATGCTCCACTAAGTCTTTAGAACAAAAGGTAAAGATATAACTATAGTAAGGTTAAGGGTTAAGGAATTTTGAGGGTGATGAAATAAAAAGGCTCAATGTAAGCTCAAAATGGTTAAACTAGGGGAGTCCCACGACGGTCACAAATAGGGAAACATGCTATATTTGGCTATGGTGGTAAAAATCCTAAGTGCCTTTAATCATTTCCGAAATCAGGGACATGTATTGATAAAAGTTTCAACAAGCATAAAAGTGAATTCTAGCATTCTCTAGTCCATCAAACTTAATCTATGGCATGTAATCAATCAAGATGAAAGAATAATGAGATCAACAAAATCATCGCTAAGAAAATAAGAGTATAATTCATTTTTTTCATTAATCACTCAACAAAGAAATGGCACATGGCTCAAATTCTCACAAGGGTTATTATGAATCATAATTTATCATCTACATGTTCATATTCTGTACCAAAGTTACGCATGCACCATATCTACTACACATTCATATGCTTTTCATAAATCATAATTAACCAAATAATATCATCAAATATTATCCCAATCTTGTGATCCTCTTTTAGCCTTAATTTCAGAGATATAAGCTCATCATAGACAGTTAAAAGGCATCCTAAGGCTCAAAGAAAAACAAAAATAATTGTTTTTTTTTTTATATATATTTTTTTTTCATTTTTTTTTTTTACAATTTAATTTAATTTCAACACTTATGTACGGGAACAGGGAGTCTCGATGTGCAATGGGACTGAAACAGCTACCTTTTTTCAAGACTATGTTTAATCCAATATACCTTAGTGTATCACAACATTTTCTTTTGTTATAAACATTTTTTTTTGTTTTTTTTCTTTCTTTATATGACTACAAAAACTAACTACTAAAAACACAATAAAGCAATAATCCTTCCCCCATACTTAATTCATGCATCGTCCTCAATGTATAAACAAATATAAAGCATGAAAAGCATAAATCAAGCATAGAAGAGAAAGTTAACGCAACGAAACCTAAAACAACTTAAAATTCATGAAAATAAAATAGAAGGAAGAGTTCAAGAAAGCAAATCTGCGTTTGATGGCTCCTCCACAGCTACAGTTGAAATGGGTTGCCTCTCATGCAGCGCTTAATGTTTAAAGTCTTTCAGCCTAGACTTGTACCTCCATTTACTCCTTTGGAGGAGCGGTATGTGGACGAGTGGCAGCCCTCTTGTTGGTTTCAGCCTCCGGAGGAAGGTCCTCATGGTGTGATGCAGTAGCGTCCTTGCGAGGAAACCCAGAAGGGTAACTTTGCATGTTATTGACTTCCTGAGCAAGCTTGTTTATTGCAGTGTGACAGCGGATCAAAGAGAAGTTCATCTCAGAGATGTAATCGATCATGCATGTGACTCTCCAATCTGACACCATAATACCATCGCGGAGAGAGGAACGCAAATCATCAATCGAATCAGACAAGCTTTCTAGGGTGGCCACAGGCCGAGGAGCACGAGCAGCTGGTGAGGAAGAGGACTCTCCGGGATGCAGTCTGGGAGAACGACGAGAAAGAGGAGGGGGACTGCGGGTACGCTCACGTGTAGGACGACGGTCCCCAGGATGAGTGAGGCCAATGCAAGTGGCCGCTTGACGACCTTCTTCCTCTAAAGAGAGAACACGGCGTTAATTGACGCCCATGCGAGCTGTAACCTTGGTTCGAACCATGAGGAAGGAGAATGAATTTTGAAACTGCACACTTAAACAAACCCTAGTAAAATTCGGAGGAGACAAAAAAGGAGGTATATATAGAGCACAAAATATGGTAGAAATTTTAACAGGCACATGGTTTTAACATAGCTTCTCCGGGAAGGAGAAGAGTTATGACAGTTCACGGCCCAAGAAACATGTATGCAAATGAAAAACTCCCCCACGTGTAAATATTCCTTTCTTTCCGAGATTTACGGCAATTAATCTTTTTTCGGCTATTGCTTGTCTGTCACAGCTCCTCGAGAACCGTTTGGTTCCCCCACGCGTCCTTTCTTTTCCTTGATTTACTGCAATTAGACCTGATTTCTGTTGTAGCTTGTCTGTTACAGCTCTTCGAGATCCGTTTGGTTCCCCCACGCGTCCTTTCTTTTCCTTGATTTACTGCAATTAGACCTGCTTTCGACTGTAGCTTGTCTGTTACAGCTCCTCGAGATCCGTTTGATTCCTCCACGCGTCCTTTCTTTTCCTTGATTTATGGCATGCTTTCGGCTATTGCTCGTCTAAACTCAAATCCCCAACCGAAAAATCATTTCATCAACTCCAATCTTTCTTAATCACTCATTAGCACCACTCTTCAATTCTCTCATTCTCTCAACCCTTTATTAATGGAACCACAAACCCAGCAACCAACGGAGGATGGAGGAAGCAACAAAGCAGCTGGGAGCAGTGCTAACATGCATTGCAGGCGGAGCAGTACCAGGTGGGCTCCTACTACAGATCAGATAAGAATCCTCAAGGAGTTTTATGACAATGGAGTTAAGAACCCAACTCCAGAGCAGGTTCAGAGGATCACTCTCCAGCTGAAACGGTACGGACAGGTCGAGAACAAGAACGTCTTTTATTGGTTCTAGAACCACAAGTCTCGGGAGAGGCAGAAGAAGAAGTTAACTTCGGATGTTCATGTGCCCATGCAAATATCAAGGCTTGTTGGTGGATCCATTAATCTCAATTTTGGGTCAACTAGTTCTACTGGTGTTGATGGATCCATTAATCTCAATTTTGGGTCAACTTGTTCTGCTGGTGTTGGTGGATCCATCATGGAACAACGAGGAGAAGATCACCAGGAGATTGAAACCCTTCCACTGTTCCCCATGCATGGTGAGGACATCTTTGGCAACATGAAGACTACTTCCGAGGGAGGTAGCGGCTATGGCAGTGGCTCTCGCATTTCCCTTGAGCTTAGCCTCAACTCCTCCGGAGCTGCTGACTTGGCTTAGTATAGTGTATTATTATTATTATTTTTTTATTTAAAAAAAATTAAAAAAATAAAGGACTCAAAAATGAAAGACCAAAAATATTTATAGGACTCAAAATGAAAGACAAATATATAAATCCTAAAATAAAAACAAGGGAGAAAAACTGAAAAATAAAAGGAATGAGGGAAAGTGAAGGCAAATCTGACTTTATTCTGAATTGGGTTGCCTCCCAAGTAGCGCTTGTATTTTACGTCTTGCAGCCAGACGGTACCTACATTAAATAAAGTTAGTAACTATAATTAACAAAGAAATACAAAATAAAAACAAGTATAACTATTAATTACAAACTACAAGTATAATTAACAGGTATATTGTACATAAGACACAAGTTAAGTACTCAAGTGAGTATAACACGTGAAAAGTATTTTACAAGTTTAAAGTGTGAAACAACAAAATAATTTACACGTATAGAGTATTCACAAGTATTTCTTTTGTTATAAACATTATTGATATCGAATCAAATTACAAGCGGTAAATCAAGTGAACGTGCGGCCCAAGTATAGTCGCCTAGACACAAAGTCCCTCTTAAATCGTTTGGGCAACCTTACTGAAATGGCCAGGTGGGGGAGGACGAACACGAGAGGAAAAATCCATTTTGGCATGAGCAACTCCCACATAGTGGTTTAGGCCCATTTGCAAGCACTTCTGGATTCAAAAACCCGTCATGAACGTTGTCCCCTTCCTAGACACCATTCCACATAAGCTATACTGACTAAGATGAAAAAGTTCATAAGTGTGAAGACAGTTCAACAAGTGTTAATTAAGGCCGCCCTCAACCTTAAGGGACCTAAACTAGGTACCAATAAGGGGTTTAGACCAATATTAACAAAAGAGACTTCACCTATTCCTCTCAATTTACAACCTACAATTAAAATTCGTGTTCAATAATATAAATAATATTTAAACTAAGTTTCAAACAATTTTTAAACAACAAATATATACAATAAATGACACAATTTAGCAAGTGATTTTTCAATCCCCGGCAACGGCGCTAAAAATTGACGAGCTAGAAAGCAGCACGCAATTTAACCCTTTAAAATGTCATCGTTAGTATATGGTAAATAGGGATCGTTCTATCCGGGGATTGAGAGTACACCTGTAATTGTGTAAACAAATAAAGAAATTAAACAATAAGAAGTATTATTTACAAAAATAAAACAAAGAAAAGAAATATATAAAAGTAAACACAAATAAGGGGGTTTTATGATTGTAAGATTGAAAATTAAAATAAATAAAATAAAGAAAATGTAAAAACACATATACAAGGGTGGAACGTAAGGAACAAAGATCAAAACTACATCCATATGCAAGAAATCCGGTCACAATTCTAATAGTTGGTTATCTATGAGACGAGAATATATCAACCAAGAAACAAAGATCAAAGCAACCAATGTCCCTTATTTTACTTCCCTTTACACAATTGATCAAGCAAAGCACCTAACCAATATATTTTGAAAACAGGTTTCACACAATCAAAGCAACCATGCAAACTCAAGTTTCAAATCATTAAGAGCAAGTGAAAGTTTAGTCAATAATTGTATTAATCCTAGTACACAAAGCATGTCTATTCAATAACACAAACCAATTGATTTCGACTTTTGTCCAAAGCCTTTACTACTTATTCGAATTAGGGTCACAAAGCATGAACCTAATTACTAGCTCCAATTATATGCAATCATTCTAAGTTGCGCACCAAAGAACAAAAACATATAAAAGTTTTCCATAAAACAAAATCAATTGATCAATCTCACATAAGTAACATATAAATCAACATATAGAAATCACAACTTTATTTCAAAACATATAAACGGGCTTTAAACTTTACCCTTAACATTATTTGTTAACTAGAATTCATAGTCTTACAAAATCAAACAAAGAAAACAAGAGAAAGGATATAATACACCTTGAAAGATGAATGATAAAGCCTTGAGACGAAGAACTTAAAGATCCTTGAAAGCAAACAATCTTCTAGTGACGACACAAGGGTGGATGGCGGCTAGGAAATTGATGTATTGCATGGCTTCTCTTTCTCTTGGCTTGAAAATGAAGAACAAGAAAACTAGAGAATGGAAAGAAAATGGAGAGGAGATGGAGAGACAAAGAAGATGAGATGGATGAAGGAAGGTATGTTTTATTTATTCTCACAAAAGAGGGTATTTATAGGAATACATTGTAGTGTGAATGTAATGGTAAGATGTCCATTATAGTGGCTTCAATGATCATAGCTACAACTCCACCTGGTTGCTGCAATTATGAAAGCTGCCATGCTTGTTGCTTCCCCATATACTTTATGCCACACAAGTCTTTATACCTATATTTACACACTCAAGTACTTATCTATACACTCAAGTACCTATTACAAGATATAGATATTTATACTATAACAATCTAAATGTTCTGTCCAAATGGTACTCAAGTTTGAAAACAAACTAAGATAGATGATGAAGAAACAAAATTGAGTTAGAACTCCTTTGACACAAAACAGATTTCCGGCAGACTTGACCTCAGTGCACTAAAACGGTCATAACTTCTTCTAGAAAATATATATTGACGAGATGTAAAAATTTCTGGAAACTAGACATCCGTAGCTTTCCAACCATATAAAGATCATAATTTTTTGAGCTCTGAACAATTTTTGACACTCCGTTGAAGTTGACTGATCTGCACTGGCAGTTTTCTGAATCTGTAATGGATTTGATTTTTAAAGAACAACTTGTGTCCAATTCGGTAATGATCTTCTTGAGACTTCTAGATGCTTCCACATGTCTTCCACGCCTTGTTTGAAGTAAAAACGTCAAGAACCTTCAAGAATCTTCATTTCTTTCCATTTTCTTGCTTCCTACAACTCATTTTCTTCGTTTGTAGCTCAAATGTACCTAAAGACATTAAACTAAGTTAATATGATTAAGTTAAAGGAAATAACATAGCAAAATGTGGGTAGAAAAACACATAAAACGTCGCATATAATGCTCCTATCAGCTTCCTCCATCTCGAATTCACTGCAAGACAAGGTCAGAAAACTCTCCCATTTCTTTACACTAGATCTCTCAAATTGATAAACAGAAGCCGTGGCAATTTTATGACTATTCCACATAAACATCATCACATTATCTCTACTTTTATAAGTCACATCCACATCATATTGCCAAGGTCGCCCAAATAAAATATGACAAGTATCCATATCAATAATATCACACAGAACTTCATCTTTATAATGCTTACCAATGGATACTGGTACTTTGCAGGACTCAGCAACTCGAACTTGTGGACCTTTCTTGACCCAACCCAAAGAATAAGGTGCCTCATTAGGCTATGTAGGTAACTGCAAATACTCCACCAACTTTCTGGCAACGAAATTTTCACAGCTCCCATTATCCACAATCAGATTGCACACTTTGTTATTAATGGAATAAAGTGACCTAAAAATATTGCGCCGCTGCCCATCTTCCATAGAAGATAATAAGATCCTCTGCAATACAATATTAACCTTTTCAGGAGACTCCTCCACCACAAACTCAACCCCTTCATATTCAACACCTCTTCCAACTTTTTCCTCATCTTCATCATAATCATCCATAAGCGCAGTTTGTCTCCTCTCAGGACACACATTAGACCTATGTCCAGGCTTGTTGCATCTATAGCAGATTTCAATTCTAGACCTCGCATAAGGATTATTAGGCTTCTGATTTGGGACCCTATTTTGAGCACCACTAGAACTGCTAGAACCTCTAGTTCCTTCAAAAAGAGGATTGGAAACCCTAGGAGCACTCTATGTATTCTGCTGTGTGGCTTTACCCTTGCCAGCTGAGGACTTTACCAACTCTGTGCTCCTTTGATAGGTATACCTCTAGAAAGAAAAAGCTCGTGAAGGCTTCTC
Organism: Rosa rugosa; assembly: GCF_958449725.1. NCBI lineage: Eukaryota > Viridiplantae > Streptophyta > Magnoliopsida > Rosales > Rosaceae > Rosa > Rosa rugosa. The sequence goes on from NC_084825.1 coordinate 13,468,037, forward strand.
TAATAATTATGCTTTCAATGCTAGGCTTGAAGCTTCTGTCACAGTCCACACAGTTTGCAACCCAATCTTCTCCTAAATGGCTGGCTTCAGCCCACTGATATAGTGAGCCACCTTCTGACTTTCAGTTTCTTCTAGTTCATTACGCTCTGAATAGCGTAAGAACTCAGCAGTGTACTCAGCCACTGTCCTAGTGCCTTGGACACAATCAATATACAACCTATACTAAATCTTCTCATAATCATCTGGCAAGAACCTCTCCATCATCAGCTGCTTCATTCTTCGCCATGTTTGAATTGCCTTCTTCCTCTACTTCTTTCGAGTGTTCTGCAACTTATCCCACCAAACTGCAGCAGTACTCTTCAATCGCCAGGCAACATGCTTAACCTTCTTGTGTTCAGGCACCTCCATAATCTCAAAGAATCTATCCACCTGAATCTGCTAATCTAGATAATCTTCCACACCGAAGTTGCCCGAAAAGAAAGGAATTTCAGCCCTGACTTTGTAATCCTGGTCAGCTTGTCCTGGTTGTTCAGGTTGCACAATTTCTTCTTCAGAATCAGATTCTGAATTACTATCAACAACTTCACCACGTGAAGCCCTACCTCGCTGGCCTCCTTCCCTGCCTCTATTCTGATTGTTGTTGTTGTTGTTCCTCCCTCCCAACAATCCACAAATTTCTCCAATCTAATTGTTCACAGAGTCGTTTACAGTGTTGATGGCAGCGGTAAACGCTGCGATAAGAGAAGCAGTAAGAGCATCAAGATCTGTTCTTGTAACATCACCCATTGCTACTAAGGTAAATAGGAGAGACAGGGAAGACCTGCTCTGATACCACCTGACGCAGTCGGAAAACTAACCCTAGGTTTTTCAAGCAATAAACCTAAAATAACAATTCTGGAGTCCACCAGAGATAAAAGAGAAAACTCTCAATTTAATTGATAATAGGATAAAAGATAGGTTTTGCAGCCATTTAAGGTTGTTTATATATGAGAAAAGAAACCCCAGGGCGACTAACAATGAAACTCTAAAGCCCATGGGTAAAAATAAAACAAATCCAAAACAAACTAGAAAACCGAAAATTCTTAAAAATAGTAAATTGTAGTTTTGAGGCCTTGAACGACCCCTAAAGCCCGAAAAAGCCCACACTTCGTGGTGGGACCACGAGTTTTGTTCCTGGTGTCGTTCCCTTTCCGGAAAGGTATAGAAATTTTGATTCAGACACCGAATGCCAAAATTGCAGCAAACCGGGTTTTTCTCTTTTTCTCCGATCGAGCTGTTCGTCAATTCTTATCGCCATTCGCTCTACAACAACTATTGATGCATGACACAGCTAAAACTTGAACCTGTAGTAGTTAAGAAACAGAAGAACAAAAGAGTCAACTGTTTTAACATTACAAACATTAAAGCAAGTGAACTAAAATGTTGTTACAAGTAAACGAGACTTGGAACTGGAGATGGACAAGATTCATGGTCCAAAAGAAACAATAACCAATTAACTGAAAAAAAAGAAGTAAACATAATTCATTTAATTATAAAAAATAAAAAAAATCATATGACCTCAAGATCCATTTGTTTAAGTACCTTCACCTCATGGAAAATATACAATCAAGTCAGCAACAGGAATACAGATTCGACCTTCTTTCAATGTTCGTTCTAAATTCCTTTATAACATCAGGAACTGTAGCAGCCTCCCAAAATGAATTTAGCATTGTCACTTTTTTTTCATTTTTTTTTTTCAGAAAAGATTTCACTCAGATCAATACTGTCCAGAGTTACAGGTGTTGTTCTAGATGTCTGTCCTATACTCCTATGTTCCACACTCACTCTGAAACAGTAGATCATCTTTTTAGAATTGTCCCTGAGCTAATTTAGTTTGGTCAACTGTCATGATCTCGGTCAGTTTTGTTCCGTTCTGAGTTCTGACGATAAAGCAAAAATAATTTGTTGGCTTGTTTCCCATTGGACTTCACGTACAGTTTTAATCTATGGAAGAGTGTATTACTATATGTAAGAAACTTGGGCATCAGAGGAATATACTCCTTTTCCAGAATAAATTAAACAATGTTAGAGAAGCAGTCATTCATTTTCCAAATTCGTAAGAGTCTGGGAAGCAAACAAAACTGCTATTCATAAACATAGGAAGAAAGTAAACAAAGGAAAAAAGTAAATAAAATAGCAGGTTACAAACTGAATTTCGATGGTCCAGTTTTGTTAGGAGGACAAACATCGGTGGGTTTTATTATCAAGGATTGTGTTGGTCGAGTGGTGGTTGCAGGCTTCAAGCCTTTGGTGTGTGCTTTGGTTCTCCCAGGGTAAGCTCAGGCTTTGAACATTTCCAGAGAAGTTCTCTGGAATTCTCAAGTTCTAATCAATACTCTGAATCAAAGAGCTCAAGTCCCTTGAAGACTGCTTGTATAGTTGTGGACATTCCCTTCCTCTGCATGCAATGCTCCTCTCTGATTTTCCAACTTACGTATGGCTTAGCAAATCAACGTACCCTTCCAACTGAATTCTCCCACATCATTGCACCCTCCCTGAAGAGCTTTTTCCGCAAAGACACAACAACTTCACAGTGCACGAAAATATGATCAACAGTCTCCTCCTGTGATTTACACAATACACACCGGTGGGAGGAGAAGCAACAATTTGGTCTCCTTTGTCGAACATCGCAAGTATTCAGTCTCCCGTGTGCCACAAGCCGTACGTATTGTGAAGGCCACTTCTTGGCGGACAATTTGCCAATCTTGGTCATAAAATTAGCCAATCTTGGCGGACAATTTGCCAATCTTGGTCATAAAATTGACCCAAGCCCATGTACTCTAATACAGTGGCGGACCCAGCTTTTGTTTTCTATGGGGGCGTAGTTAAACATAGATAAAAAAAATTATTCGAATAAGTACCTAACAAAAGAAATAATTTTAGATCAAACATTTAAAGTTGTCCTCGACGAGACTTCATGTTCTGAAAACGCTGGATGATAGGCTCATTGTCAATAGCATTAAATACATCTTTTTCAAGATACACAGTCAAACAATCATTCAACCATTGATCTCCCATTTTGTTTCGCATTTGATTCTTCACAATATTCATAGCAGAGAATGCCCTTTCTACAGAAGCTGTTGCAACTGGAAGTGTTAATGCCAATTTAATGAGCAAATAAACTAATGGATATACCTCATGCTTTCTTGTCTCCACTAGTCTTTTGGCAAGCTCAGCAATTCCTTTCAATTCGGAAAACCATGGATTAGAACGCATGTCATTAACATAAGTTTGCAGCTGACTTTCTAGCACCCGTAGATCCATGGAAGAAAAATCATGTGAGTACAATTGAGCAAGGCGGATCAACTTTCTCTTGTCAAAAGCAGAAAATGAATCATTAGGAGATAAACATGCCAAACAAAGTAACAACTCAGTATTAGCCTCGTTGAAACGATTATTGAGCTCTTGTAGTTGCAAATCAATCACAGCATTGAAAAAATCAACATGATAATAATGCATATTTGTGAGATTAGGAGCCTTGCGCCTTGATTTTCCTGGAGCATAATACATATCATCCATATTAAGGACATCAATATTTTGCTCAACACAAAAACTAGACACTTCCTCCAATAAAGAATTCCATCCATGATCTTTCGGTTGACAAGGCCCTTGTTGTAAATAATGTCTTCGAATTTCATCTTGAACATTTGGATCGTAATCTAAAATCGGAGCTCTCAAGCCAGGATCTGATGGAAGGTCCGCCATATTGATTTCTATACAACTTCTCTTTGAACTACCAATGTTTTCTTCTCTCGGGTGTGGTAACTCCAATATTCTCTTATAAAATCTTTCCATTTCTGCTCAAAAGTAAATTTCAAATATGTAAATGAATAAAGGCTAATTTTTTCTAATCCAATTAAACTATTAAACCACACTGTTTGGACCCAAAATGAACATTTTGGCCTGACAAGGCATGTGTTGGAGAAATTGAGCCAATGTCAGTGGCTCAAGCTATATATTGTCGACAAGCTCGAAATATATATTTAGAGGCTAAATAAAGCCTACTATGGAAGCATGGAAGCATGAAAAGTTAACTGTAGCACATTTTCCTACTTCGGCTAGGAGAAACCGAGCTAAACAAGGAAGGAGGGGCGGCAGACTAACCAAATGAAATTGAAATGTGCTGAAACTTTCCAGATCCATTCTAGACAGCCCAAGGATCATTTCTTATGAAGAGTGCAAGAGCTTTTTTTGAGTGGAAGACCTTCAAACAATCAGCCCAATTTTCTACAGAAGCAAAACTGGAAAACTGGACCTGTAAGAGGTCCAGCAGCATTTTCGGCCCAACCACATGGAATAAAAATCTGAAAATTTGTCAGGATGATCTACACTCATAGTGGAACATTTCATATGAAGAAGTGGAAGGCATATAATGAAGTCTTGTTGGAGAAATAATTGAAGGAATAAAGGGGCAGAAACTGACCTAAAACCAGCTCAGTATTCACATGTTCATGTTTCCTACCCACATGAAGAAAGCTAGATGCTTTTCTTTTTTTCCTTGGATATATTTTTCTACTACAATATCTTTAATAGATCATCATCACTTCCATGTTTTTGCACCTTCATGCCTTGCTTTCATTTCATCATTTCTCTATCTTTTCCATATTTTACAAATCACTTTCATACTCCACTTTCATTATTTTTCTTCCACTCATCATTTCACTCTTCTTTTTCTTCCCTATATAAACACCTTCTCCTCTCATTCTAAGACACACATTCACAACACAACAACAACATCTCTAAGATGATCTAAGTTCTCTCTAGAGCAAACCTCTCTAAGAGCAACTCCTCTCCCTCTCTTTCTTTTTCTCTTAGCGGTGATCACACTCCTAGTCCTAGTCTTCTCAGAAGCCGACCTTCAGTGCCACCAAACCCTCTGTCAACGTGCTTCGGTCCTAGTCTCCTCCGGAGCCGACGGTAGTGCCGCGACCACAACGGTTACAGAACCAGCCAAGCAAGGGTAACGCCCTAGCAACCCAGCCAAGCTAAAGTCACGCTTTAGCAAGATCTCAACATTTCCCGGTGATGTCGCTCTGCTCGATCTACAATATTGAGTATCGATTGTGTTAACAAGAAGCTCAGCAAAAGTCCTCGCCACGAGGCACAAAGAATCCCACGACGAGGTTGGTGCTCTCCTCGTCCACAATTGCTTGAAAGAAGTCAGGTCAAGGGACACCCCCGACGACCGCACCCGAACGGTGCTGGCACGCCCGCGCAGAAAAGAGACTGTTGACCAGCTGCAACAAAATTGGAGCCAAACATTTTGGCACGCCCAGTGGGACTACATCAGAAGTTTTTCTCTTGAAGCACATTCAACCACCGGGCTTCAAAACAAACATTTTGGCACGCCCAGTGGGACAAAACTAGAGTTTTTTTTGCGTCCATCGATCGTTGGGAAGCTATGGGAAAATCTTTGTCAAAAGAAATTCCTAAAGTAATGCTTGTCTTGATCTTTCCAAGGAAGAAGTGTCTACGAACTTTGCTCTAGACTCGCACATAGACAAGATGGGCAATGCTGCCGTCACCTGTGATTCTGCTTTTGATGACAAGTTCGTTCCTCTCCCCATCCCAGAAGATGCAAGCTGGAAAGAAGAGATGGACATCCGAAGGATTAATACTGATAGGCATTGGGAGATGCTGACCAAATCGCGTGCGAAGACGGACCAACTTTTTCAACAGACGGAACAACTTATTCAGCGGAACGAGCAGAATGCTCGGGAAGTTATCGAACGGATGGAGCAGAGCGCTCGAGAGTTTACGCAGTGGATGGAGCAAAGTGCTCGAGAAGCTAGAGAGCAATTCCAGATGCCTTTCTGGAACAGCAATAAACAAGCTGCTCAACATGCCGTGAACACCACGACAGAGTCCGCGACCATGCACAAGAATGACGCCAATCTGACTGCAACTCATGTGGATTCGCAACATGGGGAGGTTGACGCCATCAACACAAAGCAAGAGAGCTCCTTGAAAAGTCAAGAAGCGGCGCGCGAAGATGGTGTTACCAAAATTGAATTGCCTATAAGAGGCGATCAATTTAAAAGCAAAAACCTTCCTCTCGACCAGCCCGTCGCAGAAGAAGAAAGTAGCTTGCCCATTGTTGAATCACAGCCTTACAAAGAGGCTGCTTATGGAGAAGATGGTCCACAAGATTGTTCTTCTGACAAGAAAATTGTCTCTGAACAAATATGTGATTTCTCCACTGATCAAGCCAAATACGTGGCCACTGATCAGATGCATGGGGGGCAAGATATGGCCCATGATCATCCCTTTGATCAAAAGAAGCAAGTTCATGATCATTTTAATTGTGACTCTGCTACTGGACGTCATGGGGAAGGTGATCAAAATCAGGACCAACTTAATTATCAATTAAGTTGTGGTCTACAGAAGCCAATTTGTGGCTTTATTAATCAATTCAACTTGAAGTTCTTCATATATTCTTCAAGGCCAAACGGTGGCTTTGATATATGTGGAGGGCACATCTACAACCCACGTTGCATGAATGGCCAGAACAATTATTCTAGTGGCCAAGTTGTCATTCGCAACTGTAAATTTGAGTATCATCAATACAAGTTAACTCTTGTTTACAATTATCCAGCAAGTGAAGCTCTTGATATGGAGAATTCAGACCAGCAAGTGGTCGTCTATAATGGCCAATCTGTGGCTAATCCTGAAGACACCATGTTCTATGATATGGTAGTTGGTAACAAAGCCGATCTATACTCATCTTCATCTCCTCAATTGCAATTGAAGATCATGCTTCACCAACCAACAAGGATACTTGGGGGGCAAGATTACCCCTCTCACGAGCCAAATTCCTCCAAATTCTTCAACGAGAAGTATCTTTGTTCTTTTCCTACAAGCTCTCACAGGAGGGATTTTTACCCTACAAATTTTGATACATCGGAGCTTGGAATGAAGCATAGATGGCCTCACCCGTGGTCTTCTAGAGGTTAGCCAAACATGGTGTTGCTAGCTTCTTTCTTTCTTTGCTTTTATTTTTCTGTTACTTTTTCGTTTTCTTTTCATTAAAAAAAAAAAAAAAGTTGAATTTGGTAAGGGGGTTGTGAATCATAACGGAATAGGTGAAGTCTCTTTTGTTAATATTGGCCGAAACTCCTTATTGGTGCCTAGTTCAGGTCCCTTAAGGTTAAGGGCGGCTTTTATTAACACTTGTTGAACTGTCTTCACACTTATGACTTTTCTCATCTTAGTAAGTATAGCCTATGTGAAATGGTGTCTAGAAAGGGGACAACGTTCATGACAGGTTCTTGAATCCAGAAGTGCGTGCAAATGGGCCTAAACCACTATGTAGGAGTAGCTCATGCCAAAATGGATTCTGCCTCTCTTGTTCGCCCTCCCCCACCTGGCCATTTCAGTAAGGTTGCCCAAAGGACTTGAAAGAAAATTTGTGTCTAGACGACTATACTTGGGCCGCATGTCTAAACCTTGATTCACAATGTCTTATTAAAATTAAAAAAAAAAAAACAAAAATACAAAAAGAGTGTCAAATTTGTGCGTCACTGAGGATGCAAAAAATTGTGTTCTTGCCTAATAGTGGCTGGAACTTGCTAATATACTTAAGAGGCCATTGGTATTGGACTGGGCACATATACAAGAGGCATTTAATATGCCTAGTATGGTATTAGCAGTGGAGGAGGTCAAATCAATATTTTTGCCAATAATTGTGGCGAAAGCTGGGTTGCGAATTGTTGGCAGCGAAGTGGTTTTAATTACATGGCCTCGCAAAGGATGGTTCGCGAAGGAAGACTAGCGATTAATATATGTATACTATGTATAATTAAGAGGGAGAGAGGCTACTGTTCAAGTAATTTTAGTCAAGCCAATACAAGTGGCTTTGGAGCAACGACATTATAAGAGTTGTGTTGATTCAAGACCTCTTTAGTCAAGACGAGGACCTTTGACTTCGAGGTCTGGGGGGCAATGTTTGGACCCAAAATGAACATTTTGGCCTGACAAGGCATGTGTTGGAGAAATTGAGCCAATGTCAGTGGCTCAAGCTATATATTGTCGACAAGCTCGAAATATATATTTAGAGGCTAAATAAAGCCTACTATGGAAGCATGGAAGCATGAAAAGTTAACTTTAGCACATTTTCCTACTTCGGCTAGGAGAAACCGAGCTAAACAAGGAAGGAGGGGCGGCAGACTAAACAAATGAAATCAAAATGTGCTGAAACTTTCCAGATCCATTCTAGACAGCCCAAGGATCATTTCTTATGAAGAGTGCAAGAGCTTTTTTTTAGTGGAAGACCTTCAAACAATCAGCCCAATTTTCTACAGAAGCAAAACTGGAAAACTGGACCTGTAAGAGGTCCAGCAGCATTTTCAGCCCAACCACATGGAATAAAAATCTGAAAATTTGTCAGGATGATCTACACTCATAGTGGAACATTTCATATGAAGAAGTGGAAGGCATATAATGAAGTCTTGTTGGAGAAATAATTGAAGGAATAAAGGGGCAGAAACTGACCTAAAACCAGCTCAGTATTCACATGTTCATGTTTCCTACCCACATGAAGAAAGCTAGATGCTTTTCTTTTTTTCCTTGGATATATTTTTCTACTACAATCTCTTTAATAGATCATCATCACTTCCATGTTTTTGCACCTTCATGCCTTGCTTTCATTTCATCATTTCTCTATCTTTTCCATATTTTACAAATCACTTTCATACTCCACTTTCATTATTTTTCTTCCACTCATCATTTCACTCTTCTTTTTCTTCCCTATATAAACACCTTCTCCTCTCATTCTAAGACACACATTCACAACACAACAACAACATCTCTAAGATGATCTAAGTTCTCTCTAGAGCAAACCTCTCTAAGAGCAACTCCTCTCCCTCTCTTTCTTTTTCTCTTAGCGGTGATCACACTCCTAGTCCTAGTCTTCTCAGAAGCCGACCTTCAGTGCCACCAAACCCTCTGTCAACGTGCTTCGGTCCTAGTCTCCTCGGGAGCCGACGGTAGTGCCGCGACCACAACGGTTACAGAACCAGCCAAGCAAGGGTAACGCCCTAGCAACCCAGCCAAGCTAAAGTCACGCTTTAGCAAGATCTCAACATTTCCCGGTGATGTCGCTCTGCTCGATCTACAATATTGAGTATCGATTGTGTTAACAAGAAGCTCAGCAAAAGTCCTCACCACGAGGCACAAAGAATCCCACGACGAGGTTGGTGCTCTCCTCGTCCACAATTGCTTGAAAGAAGTCAGGTCAAGGGACACCCCCGACGACCGCACCCGAACGGTGCTGGCACGCCCGCGCAGAAAAGAGACTGTTGACCAGCTGCAACAAAATTGGAGCCAAACACACACAACAATAATCAAATATTGCACTTTACAACTTTAAATTCAAAAGATTAAGAAAGAAAATTTTTGTGAAAATATAGAGAACAAGAAAAACTAACCTGTGTTGTACTTGTTGCCTTGTTGGTTAGAATCAACAGAAGTAGAAGTATAGAGAAAATGATTTGTTTGCTGTGAAAAAATATTTTGTCTTATGATGCTTCATCAGTTCATTCATGATTCATCTCCTGGCCTCCTGGGTTAATCACAGATTCAGAGTTGCCCTCATCAGTTTAGAGCTACTTTAGGCTGTATCTCTTCACGGTCTGGACTCTTGAGACATTTGGTGGCTGCTTTCCTTGTTTTGGGGGCGTAGTGGAACGTGGGATCTTGGTGATGTGGGGAATATTATGCTTTTATGTCTATTTAGCATTAAATATTTCTGTTTTTTATGGCTCACGTTTCACTTCATCATCACCACTTATAGATTAATAGATATATTATATATATACTTGTTAAAGTAATTAAGTGGGGGCATTCTCACACTTCTACGGTTCTACCTTCTGTTGATTCTGACCAACAAGGCAACAAGCATTCTCTACAAAATTTGAGTGGGCGCGTCAGCCCCCCCTTGTCCCTAGCTGGGTCCGCCAGTGCTCTAATATGTGTTCTGATTAGGGGTGGGCGTCCGGACCCGAAAGACCGAGGACCCGACCCGAACCGAGGAAAAAAGACCGAATCGGTTCGGTTTTAGAATAGAAATTTTCGGTTCGGTCTAAAGCCCGACCCGAATTTATGTAATCGGTTCGGTCTCGGGTTGCATATTTTCAGGGCCCGAAAGCCCGAACCGAACCGAATACTGTAGCACATGCCACATGTCAGTCCATGATTGGGTGTTATAATAATAAGTTTAATATTTAAAAAAAAAAATACACAACCCTAAACTCCTAAAGGCCTCGGTGTCCACTAACTCAACCTCAGCCTCCCTCTCTTTGCGACTTTGCTTGTATCGACTATCGACCTCAGCCCCAAAACTTCAGATCTGATGAAATCTCCCTCTCACTCTCTCAGTCCCTCCCTCACCAGAAATCTGAGTTCAACCCGGTCCCAGTGAGTTGTGTATCTCTCTCTCCGGTCTCCATTACCAGCTCCTGCTCCGGTCTCGAGTTACCCACCAGAAATCTGAGTTCTTCCTCTCTGCCCAGTTACCCACCACCGCTCCGCCATTCACAGAGAGAGAGAGAGACGATGATACCGCAGCAATGGGGTCCTCCCTGCAATCACGAATGCACGCACAAGTACGCAGCCCTTATGCAGATTCCATGTAAAAATCCCTCTCCTTCCTCACTTTCCCTCAACACCTTCCCCGATCTTCACTCCCGCGACTGGACCCGACCAGAAATCTGTCGTCCGGCCATCTCACGGTTGACCACCAGCGCCAATCGGTTCGTCTTCTCATCTCCGTTGTCTCTGCAGTCTCGATCTGTACAATCTCAGATTGCGGAAGCCTTGCCTAAGTTGATGCATGAGGTTTGAAAATTGATCACCTCTTCGTGCTCTACGTGTTAGTATAAATAGTTATCGAATTCGATTGGGTTGTGATGAATTTCCCAAGTTGCTGAATTAATGGTGAGAGTTTGGTTGTTAAACTGTGATGAGAGCATGGTTGTTAAATAGAGTTGAGTGGAAATATCATGGTGATTTCCTCTTAGAATTTGGGATGGATTTGTTGTGTTTTAGATTGGGTCTGGACGCTAATTTCTGTTATGGCAGAAATTGCTGAAGTACATAACCTGCTTGGTCTAATGTGTAAGCTTTTGATATTGGGTACTCTTGGAAGATTTAAGAATGATGGTCTGGCCAACTTACTAAGCTTTGTGGAATTTGAATACTTGCTCCATATTGGAGAAGATCTAGTCTTGTAATCAATAAAAGACCCATAATATTCAATCAGAATTTTTAAAGGTTCCCAAATCCCAATCCTTTTCTCTTTTGTTATTTTTCTAGGTCTACAAGGGACACCTAGAGTACCTTCAAATATTACCTCAGTATTGGAGTTATGGATAAGAAGCGCTTTTTTAAGACCCAACCCATATGCATTATATAATTTGATATGCATTCTAGGTACCAAAACTGGCAAAACAGGCAAAACAGTCATTTTGGGCCCGAAAAAGCCCGAAAACCGAACCGGCCCGAATGGGTTCGGTTTCTGTCGGTTTTCAGTTTACAAAAAGCCCGAACCGGCCCGAACCGACAGTTTCGGGTTCGGTCTCGGTCTCACCAATTTTCGGGCCCGACCCGACCCGAGCCCAGCCCTAGTTTTGATGCTTGTACGCTCATGGTCCCACGGGGATAATTACTTTAATGTTGTTTTGAATGAAAAAGGAAGAACCATACCACCACAGAGCATCCAGCAATGCTGAAAAAGAGTAAAAGAAGAGATCTACTTTTTCTATTGGGTCATGGAAGTTGGTCCATAGAGTTCAAAATTCCAAACCCAAAAAAGTAAGGGAAAATTTTAAGAACAGTACACGACATATAGGTGACTCCGAAGTTCGGTACATTAAGTTTTAAAATAATCATTTAGGTACATGAACTTGTAATCTCTACACACTTTTAGTACATGACGTCAATAACACCGTTAACTTTATGTCATTATTCATTTTGTCCAAGCGTAGTTTAGTATTTCTCTCTCTCTCTGATTCTTCTTTCCCCCTTTTTCTTTTTCCTTCTTCTGGAATTCTTCTTCCTTTTCCCCTTCACTCTCTTTCTTCCCTCCATCTCCTCCTAGATAGGTGAGCGCAACAGAGGAGGGTGCGGCTAGGTATAGCCTCCGACAAAAGTTATCGACGACTTCGGGAAGATGAGAATGGCTTGATTTGAATGAAGGATATCCAAGCCTTGGTTAATTTCTCAATAGGAAATAAGAGATTGAACTTGCTCAACCCCCTGCCCAGTAGACTTTCTTGTCCCACCATTTCAAAAATCAAGTTATTGCACACCACAACTGTCACAGGTTCAACTTGGCAAATGGTTCAACAATACGATTTTGCAAATAAACAGAATTGAAAATGAAGCTACTGAAGGATGGCATGTAGATATTGCAGTGAGGATGAGAAAGTCAGAATTTTACCAACATCAAAAACCAAAGATAGTTAAGTCTGCATGAGCAGAACTACGCTGTCATCATTCAACATTATTCCCAGTAATCTCGTAGTAGAAACTGGCCACAACAATAGCAATTACAAACAAATCCTTTATTACACTTTCAATAACTTCAAATACAGATATCCACACCAGCACTTATCTAAGAACTGGAATTGGAACTAAAAGATTGATTGACAAAGGCCAAACTGTAGTTCTGGGTGTCTAATGTCTAATACACTCACGACAAACATTACATGAACCGAGCACTAATCATCTAATCCATAAACACTATAGCAGTACATAAACCATTACCTAGGATAAACACCATGCTCGGGATGTGTTGTTTGGCACAAGAGAGAGTTTGTGCTGAGCTTTTTGCATATAACAAAACCACGACCCGTCCTTCTTCTTCCCCCCTTCTCCTCTGCACGTTGTCTTCTCCTTCTGTTTTTTTCTTTCTATTCTTCTTGTTTTTTTTTTCCCTTCTCCTCTTTCTTTCCCGTCTCCTCCTCTCTTCCCCCTCAAACAAAACCCACCAAAGACCAAGACTTTGTGGAACCCATTTCAATTTGGCTCCAGGTCCTTGTCTGAATTTGATCGGGGACACCCAGATTGGAAGGTCAAGCTCAATCCCGAACCCTAGATCTGTGTGACCAAGTGAAACCCCATAGAGGACGAAATCGACATCTGGGGCCAATCGAATTCGACCCAATTGGTCGAAATTTCAAGGAAGGAGGATATTACCAAGACCCTGATTTGATTCAAACAACACCCAAAGTGGCCGAGTTGCAGAAGACATTTGAGAGGCTTAGAGTGGCAGAGGAGGCGAAGGAGAGGCTATGCTCACAGCTCAGTGAGCTAGGCAGAGGCAATCGACCAGGCGAGTTCAGATCATGCGAGGATTCTATCCCTCACACAACGTCTCCTCCAGTCCGCCGTCGTGAACTGCCGACATAATTCGCCGCCAAATGAGAGAGAGAGAGAGAGAGAGAGAACATGAGTTTGCTGGGTTTGTACATATACGAAAGAGAGAGAAAACAATACTCTCTCATTTTTTTTAATTTCTCTCTTCATTAATATTATATCAATAATCAATAATCTATTAGTATTAAATTAGGGAGTGACTAATTTGCCCCTCGATGTTTGACCAAAATCACATTGACTAACGTTTTACACTTTTACGTAACGGCATGTATATATTTTCGGTCGAGATTACAAGTTCATGTACCGAAATGATTGTTTTGAAACTTAATGTACCGAACTTCGGAGTCACCTATATGTCGTGTACTGTTCATAAAATTTTCCCAAAAAGTAATGATAACATGATAGAAAGTCATCTACCTCATCTACATAAGGCTTAATAATGCAGTATTGGAGATAAGATGCCTCAGCTGATACATTACTTAAGAAACGTTTATAGCTACCCATCCGAAAATATCTGTTACATAAACAGTTTCATGCCAAGAATTAAAAGCAGTTTTCGTTCAACAACAAAAAAACGAAAGGAAACAAAAAAAAAACTTAATCAAATCAATTGAAAGGGAGTGAAAATTACCGTAAAATCTTACAGGAAAAATGCATTTCCTCTTACTTGACTATCGAAGAGGGCACATGACTAAACCACCCTAGGACCAGAACCAGTGGCGGAGCCAGAATTTCGTATCAAGTGGGGCACTCAGAATTTAAAAAAAAAAAAAAAATTTAAAATATATGGCAAAACTTTAATATAAAAAAATTGTGGTAAGATTAATATTTTTCTTAAAATTACATATTTTATTAGTAAAATTATAGATATAGATTTAGATATTAGACAAATTATGAAGACATAATTTATTTTTCGCTTTTAAAACAATAAGGAATCATTGTGTCAAAGCTCTTAAAAAGAAAAAAATACCCATGTGATTCGAACCTAGGACCAATCAAAACTAGTTGAAAAATACAAACATAGCCTTTCCACTACGCCTAGTTGGCTGGCAATGAAACTTGCGAGCTCTAGACAACTTATACTTCTTTTCATATACGGAAAGTAAAAAATATATATATAATTCAGTGAGGCACGAGACCCACTGGGGCAGAACAAGCTATAATTTATATTTAGAGGACTACATACAAAGAACTATAAGAACTGAAAGAAAATAAATAAACATAGATGAATAGAGATCAACCAGGGGTTGGCTATGAGAACCAAGATGAAGTAGCACATATAAAGACCAAAACTCAGCCTCATTTTCATAAGTGGAATTGGAATGACGATTTGCGCCATACAGATTAAATAGAGATGTCAAGGTCTTTGCAAGCTGCTCCATGTTGAGGTGATGCATTGGAGAGTATTTTGACTGCTGCAATCTCGAAGCTTATGAAGAGAGATGATATGAAATTTAACCTGTACAACAAACACTAGATTAATAACATCATTTGGAATTTCAAACTACTAAGATAAATCACAAAAATAAATAATAAATAAATAAATAAAACAAGAAATAGTGGGTACTATATATACTATTTGCATGGCTGCACCAAGAAATAAAAATTGCATTCCCTGGTCAAAGATTCAAATGAAATGATTTCCCAGCTATGAACTTGCTTAATATTGCATGCCAAGATAATCCAACAAAAAGGAACTATTTGGCCTCTATGAAAATTTAGCAACATGTGAACTTTTGAAAATACTAGTAAGAACGTGAATTTGGGTGACGGGGATTGACTTATTGAGCAGAAATCAAAATTCACGCAGAAAACACTATTTCGGTTACGCAGTGAAAACCTCAACTTATGAGATTAAAAACACTGCGGGGCTCTTGATCAATCTAATAATAGTGAAGGATATGGTTCTTTACAAACACATATACCTCTCTACGCGGCTACAATCTCTAGATTCACTAAAGAGGTGCTTGTCTTGAATCTTGACATTCTTCTTCACTTGAACGATCTGCAAATATTGCTCCTCTTGCAACACGAATCTTCTCTACTAATCTTGAGAGAATCAATGAATGAACAATGAAACAATTAGACACGGAACAAGTGTTTCATGGACTCCTATGGAACTCTTTCTAAGCAAGCAAGACACACAATAATTTTTGCATCAAAATCCCTACACAATCAACGCTGCTTTTTTGAATATATTGAGGAGAAAATAAATCCTCAACAATTAACACTTACCCCTGATTGGATTCCTACTAGGAAAAATTTTTAAAAAAGATATCCGATTAAAATAAATAAATCGTAAATCACCTAGGACTTCAAAAACACGATTTTATCAGTTGGAAAATATCTTTGTAAAATAAAATCTAAAAACCAAAATATACTTTACAAAATTGGACTCCCAAAAACTTAGGGTTGACTAGGACTGACTCAACCAGACTCGGGGATTGCAACACATGTTGCAATCCCATGCTTATGCTTGATATGCAATTACCTGAAATTCTCCAAGATCAGTTTTGATGAACTTTGTAGGCTTCTTTAGTGCTTTGTATAGGAATGCCAACACATCAAGTATAAACCTTATACCTACAATCTCCCTCTTTGGCATTCCTGTACAAAACATCCTATTTTAGGCACATTCCTCCTCAACAAGTACTTGAAAATCATCACATTCCGTCAGCAATATGTCTTTCCTAAAACACTTATCAACACACCTTGTAGAAAGCAAGTTAAATATAAGGCATAGGAGTGTCAACACAATTTCAAAATCAATATCAAACAAACGGCGCCGTCAAAAATTTTGGACGGAGGTATCACGTTGATGTCAAAATATGTCTTTGGGTATCACATTGATATTTTTGAGAGTTTGGGTATGAACTTGACCTTGGCAGCATATTTTGGAGACGGTGGCAAAAATTTTCTCTAAAAGAAATGATCGATGACTATAACTGTTAAAGAATAGTAAGAGAAGGCTGATATATATAACTCCAGTTCAGTCAAGACCAGACCATTAAGAAAAACTCTATCTTCAGGTCTGGATTAAACCGGGACACATCTCCACCGGTGGTTACATTCAGGTATTTATTTAGTCCGTTTACAAATACCTGAAATTGATACTTGATA
The DNA here is from genome assembly GCF_958449725.1 of Rosa rugosa. Classification (NCBI taxonomy): domain Eukaryota; kingdom Viridiplantae; phylum Streptophyta; class Magnoliopsida; order Rosales; family Rosaceae; genus Rosa; species Rosa rugosa. The sequence goes on from NC_084825.1 coordinate 13,484,570, forward strand.
AGGGCTGGCAATTTGGGCTGAAGCAACCGAACCAGCCGAGTTTCTAACCGGCCCGAACCATTATGGGCCGAAATGTCGGCCTACTGAAATTCGGCTCGGCTAAGCCGTACTGGAGCTGTCTCTTCGGCTCGGCTGCTGTATGAATATACGTGTACCGTTAGTATACCGTACCGACCATATATGCATATACATACCGAATATATATACCAAAATGGTTAAACTTTGGTAAGAGGCAAGGCTCGAACCTTGAACCTCTAACACTCCACGTTTGCTCCCAACCACTGGAACAGCTTGTCCTCTTACTATTATATGCACAAATTTTATATTTATTGTCTCTTAGTTCCTACTATCAAACTAAAACAAAATGGTAAGAGGCAAGGTTCGAACCTTGAACCTCTAACACAAAACCTCTGATCCCAACCACTGGAGCAGCTCTTGATGTTAGTATTATCAGCACAAATTTTGTATTTATTGCTCTCAGTTCCTACTATCAAATTAAAACAAAACGTAACCATTCATTGTTTCTTATTTTTTTCTCCTTCTCTGGAAAACGAGTCAGGAACTCTGGAAATCATCTTTCATCAAATGCATATTGCGAATTTTCTTTCTTCTTCTTCTTCTTCTTCTTCTTCTCTTTCTTCTTCTTCTCTCTTCCCTTTCTTCCTCTTTTCTCTTCGTCTTCTTTCTTCTGGGACTTGGTAAACTTCATTTCTTTTTTCGCCTTCCTCTTCTCCCTCTACTTCTACTACTTGTTTTGGATTTAAAACCCCAAAATCCCCAATTCTCAAAATCCAAGAAGTAAAAAATCTTGAGTTGTTCCTCCATAGAACACCAATCAAGCTTGCGTCTTCATCTTCCGATTCCAGATCCGGCTATCCTAAGGCACACCGATCTCCAACCGAAATTCCGGTATACCGATTCTTCGGCAACCGCATCCGGCGGTTCGGTTTCGGTTGCAAATTTGAGAAACCGACCTCGATCGGTCGGTAGCCGGTTGTTGAGAATCATGCTCGGTATTCAACCGAATCCAGCCCTACTAGTTGATAGTGATTCTTCCTCTATCCTAATCTTAAAGTCTTAATTAATAAAAAAGGAAACTAGTTAGCTATAGGCCGGAAATATTCATATTCAGCAGTCAGAGGAACGTAATGTAAGTTATTATTTCCAGGCTACGCCAGAAAACATAAAATTCATTTGATAAAGGTGGCCAACAAAAACAAAATTAATTTTTGAGTTGTATATACTATATGTATATATATATATATATTAGCGTTGTGTTTATAAATTAAGCACAATCAAACACATTAAATCATAACAGCCCAAATTAATTAAGCACCGCTGTTCGATTGCAACGGTAATGTATTTGTGGCATTTGATTTGCTTCGGGGAGAATGCAATCAGCCTAACTCTATTTACCTTCAGCCGTTTTATGGGTCCCATCATTAGCTAAATAGTCACCCTAAGAGCTATATACATGTAGCTCTCTCCCCTCCCCTAATGACCTAGCCCGACTTTATAGCATTATAGGAATCCTTTGCTGGAGTCCAAAAATAAGTCAAGGAGGCTACAAGGTCTAATTTGGCCCTCCTATTGGAGATTGCCTAACATGTACTCATCAAACCAGCAGATTGCTATAGTAAGATTAATATTGCCGTCTCCCTTGCTCTTCTCTTCACCTAACTTTGACTTCTTGGTCCGCTACTGCTAACAGTAAATTATTGCAAGAAGTTCTATGCATGTGTGTGTGTGTGTGTGTGTGTGTGTGTGTGTAGAGGTTCTTTGTATACCTTCTCTAATGTTTGTCCTTGCTCCTTACTAGATCGATCGAGTAGAGAAAATGTTCCCAGATATCCAAATTCCTTCCCTTAATTATCATGATGATCTTCCTCTCTTTACCTCTCTAGTTGTCCTAGTGATCCTAGTTCTTCTGAATCGGCATTGGAAGAAGAGGAGCCATACTAGTCTAAATGATGATGGTATTCTTCGGTTGCCCCCAGGGCCATGGAAGCTACCTCTTATCGGAAACTTGCATCAGTTAGCTTTGGCTGCTGGTTCTTTACCACATCATTTCTTAACAGACTTGGCCAAGAAATACGGTCCTATGATGCACCTCAAACTTGGACGAGTATCAGCCATCATCATATCATCACCTGACTTAGCCAAGCAAGCGGTAAAGATTTTCTCAGACCGACCAACCGGTTTTCTTGCTGTGGAAATCATCTCTTATAATTCTTCAGGCATAGTTGCTAGTCCTTGTAATGATTACTGGAGAGAAATGCGCAAGATTTGTGCCTTGGAGCTCCTAAGTGCAAAGCGTGTGCAGTCGTTTTCATCATTGAGAGAAGAAGAGACATGGAATCTTGTTCAGTCAATTACTCAATTGTCACAGCCAATCAACCTTAGCGAGATGATTTTCTCCACTGTAAACAGCATTACTGCTCGTGCAGCCTTAGGAAAAAAATGCAAACACCAACAAGAGTTTACATCATTGATCCGCGAAATGATTAGGCTTACTACAGCCTTTGGTGTGCCAGATCTGTTCCCTTCGCTCCAATTCCTCAATCATGTCACAGGGACCAAGTCTGCCATTGAAAGATTGCATGGAAAGATGGACATGATTCTTGTTGATATTATCAATTATCACAAACAAGTACTACAGAGCCAGAGGGCAGCCGGTGAAGATCATCAACAGAAAGATCAAGATCTGGTCGACGTGCTTCTACAACTTCAAGAGTCTGGTGAACTTCAATTCCAACTCACAGCCAACCATGTCAAAGCTATAATCTTGGTAAGAAAGTAGTTAGCACTTAACGAAACTAAGGTCAATTTATTACTTCAACTTAGCTGAACAAACCTTTTCTAATTTCTAGGATATTTACACTGCTGGAAGTGAGACTTCAGCAACTACTATAGAGTGGACAATGGCGGAACTTATGAAAAATCCAAGAGTAATGGAGAAAGCACAGGTCGAGATACGCCAAGTTGTTGCAGGAAAGAAGAAAATTCAAGAGGCAGACATTAAGAAACTAGACTACTTGAAGTTGGTAGTAAAAGAAACGCTACGATTGCACCCTCCTATTGGCTTAATCCTAAGACAGGCAAACAAAACATGCAAAGTCAGTGGATATGATATACCGTCTGGAGCCAGGGTCTTGGTCAATGCTTGGGCATTAGGAAGAGACCCGAAACATTGGGGCACCAATGCTGATTGCTTTGAGCCTGAGAGGTTTCAAGGTTCTTCCATTGATTTTAAAGGGTCCGACTTTGAATTCATTCCATTTGGAGCTGGTAAGAGACTGTGTCCAGGCATCTCATTTGGAATTGCTACTGTTGAGATTGCACTTTCTCAGTTGCTCTACTACTTCAACTGGAAACTCCCAAATGGGACAAACCCTCAAGAGCTTGACATGACTGAATCTACAGGATTGAGCACTAGGAAGAAAAACGAATTGAAAGTGATTGCAATTCCTTTCTTTCCATAATGCTATTGGGTCAATTAATGCTACTAGAAAGGCGTGTTAGAAGTCTTAGCCTCTTTCTTTTCATTCTACCCCACTGCTACCAAGCAGGGGATGGCAATAACTAAAAGCCTATAATTTTAGATTGAATCCTTTGTTTATTCTCATGTGTTTGGTAGTTGTATATTGAGATATCTTTTATATTTGAAATGGACTAAGTACTAGTGTTGCTTTATGAGCTTAGTTGAATTAGCAGATACCCATAACATGGAGTGAAAGAATGAAACATATATATCAGTTTTGCATTTAACATTAAATTGGAAGAAATGACCATATAAACTGAACAATAAACAGCTTGTTGCTAGATGCATCTGCTTGTTCCATTGAGGCCAGGACACTTCATGATCTTTTCTGGGGTGGAGGCAGGGATGGAGAAGGCCTAAATTATTTGGGGAGGCTTTTGATGCAGTTGAGATCAGAGTTTCTTGGTGAATCCCCTACATTAAGTCAGAGCTCATGGTTAGGGGTATAATCTATAAATTAGTTTATTCACATACCAAAAGAAAAAGAAAAAAGTGTATGATTCACAAAACAAAGAGTTATCGTTCTTTCCTATAATTGTTATTGTTCCTTCAGAATAAAAAGTGGAATTCATGTATATGTAATAGGCCACTTTGTAGCTTCATGAACGAGACTGTGGTTTGTAGGATTGGGATTTGGTTGGGTTCACATTTTCCTGGGTTAAAGTTATAATAATTTCAATCTTGGTGTCCATCACTATGCTAAATTGTTGATTTGACAGCTTAGTTAAGGTGAATAAACCTGTTTGAACCTAAAATTAACATTTTTTTCCGATAAGGGGACTCGAAGAAATCCGGGCCAATATCTGTGGCCTAAGCAATATATTTTCGACAAGTTCGGATTATATTGTTTAGAGGCTAAATAAAGCCTACTTTGAAGGCCAAACAATCTTGAAGCAAATCTGAATATTCCTTGATATATTATTAATTATTAAATATTTAATAATTAATGGTAATTTGTTTGCTTGATGACCAAGATTATGCGAGAGAACAATAACATCAGCCATGAGAATAGTATATATTCCCATATAATTAATACATTCGCTAAAGGACATGGCCAATGTGAATAGTCTATACTATCATGCAATGAAGGAGTAGGTTGGACTTGGAACATATGGAAGCATGCGGTCAAAAAGGAACATATATATATATATATATATATATATATATATATATATATATATATATATATATGTTCGTCCATGGTTCAATTGAAGAAGGGATCATGGACAAGAACCATGCAAGGAAGGTTTCCCATGCAATTAAACTTGGCGAACATGTTGTCCTCCTCTACCCATATTCAAGATTACTCATGCAATTAAGGCCTTTTGGTTGGTCAATTAAACAAGGAATATATTTGCAAGACGTGTATAGCGAACAGTTCACCTCTAAGATGATTACGTCCAGGACTCCCAGAGGCAATTAACCTTGCCTATATTCTAGTTATGACAGAGGATGCCTACGATAGTTATCAAGACTATTAAATATTTTGATTTTATTTAAGGCCAATAACTGTGGCCTAAAATATAGTATTTCATTCCTTTTAGGAAGGAGAATCTGCAACAGCCTATATATAGAGGCTAAAACAGAATAACGAAAACACACAACTCTCCAATCAATCTCAACGATTATCAAAGTCTCTCCAGAGCAAACCTACCTTCAACCTAGTTGAAAACTAGCGAAGCAAGGGTAACGCCCTCGCAACCCAGTGAAGCCAAAGTCACGCTTTAGCAAAACCCGTGCTTTCTCCTACTTCCCGATGATTGCTCTGCTTTACCTACAACGTTAAGTATCGACTCGGTGATGCAGGAGATCACACCACAAGTCCTTACCCGTAGGGTAAGAAGTCTTTTTCCGAAAGGCAGAGAAAAGAACCTGGTGATGAAGTTGGTGCTCTCCTCATCCACAACGTTTGATTCAGAAGTCAGGTCAAGGGACGCCCCGACGACTGCACCCCAATGTATTGGCACGCCTGCGCACTCAAAAGAGACTGTTTGCACGCCAGACTGGTTTTGGAGCCAAACATTTTGGCACGCCTAGTGGGACCGCACTAACGTTTTTTTGTGTTTGCCATCATTGGGATGCTAGAGGAAAATCTTTACCAAAAGAAATTCCTGAAGTCATGCCCATTTTTCTCAAGAAGAAGTGCAAATTCCTAAACTTCCCAAAGAGCAAGACCTCCAGCTACAGGCCTCATGAGAATGCTGCTTGTTGTGGTTTTTCTGAGGAAGAAGACACTATTGTCAAGCCTGCTGAGGCTGTTGACACTTTTGCTTCCACCGATGTGCCCCATCCTGGCGACACCACGGTGGACGACGAGTTCGATCCTCTCCCCATCCCAAAAGCTGGAGGTTGCATATGGAGGAGAGGATCAACGAGACTGTTCTTCTAGCAAGAAAGTTGTCTCTGAACAAACATATGATTTCTCCACTGATCAAGCGAAATACATGGATATTGATCGGATGCATGGGGGGCAAGGTACTGCCCATGTTCACCCCCTTGATAACCAGAAGCAGATGTATAATCAATTTAATTATGATTTAGCTAGTGGACGTCATCTTGGTCAAAAACGTGATCAAAGTGGTCCACTCAATTATCAATCAAGATGGCATATTGCTGCTAAACGTCAGCATGACCATGAAGCACTTGATTATCAATTAAGACATAGCCCACTTAATTATCAATCTAACCTAGGCCATGCAGCCCATGCTACTGGACGTCAGGAGGGAGGTTGACTAAAAGTTTCACAATATAGATTAAAAGTTCACCCATAGTCAAGAAATGTCAAGGTTGAAAAGTCAAGAATTCGACCAGTCAAGGAACTGTTCACTGCCACTAGATATGGGTTTCAACCCGTTTTTTTTTCTTGACCAGTCAAGACTGTTCATGTATCACTGTTCATCGATTTTTAACTGTTCATTTTCATTGTTTATTGATTGTTTTAACTGTTCATTTTTACTGTTTTTTTATATATTTTAAAATTAAAAAATATTTGATGTAAATAGATGATAATAATGGATACTTATGGATAATTAATGTCATAATTATACAATTTACTAAGAGGTGTGTGCTTTAATAAGAGGAATTTTCAAATACAACTTTTATTTCATAAAATTTATGCTGGCATAAATGAAAAACTAGGAATAAGTACAATACAATTACACAACATGAATAATCACCTAATTATTCAAATCATGATCCTCATCCTCTCTAGGAATCCAATTTGTGTTTGAAGGTTCATCATTAGAGTTAGGGTTGAGGGAATCACCCGTAGAGAAAGGTGAAAATTGTGGTTGTGTAGCATATTCCCCAGGGTAAGGTGGTTGCGGATAGTATCCACCGGGGTAAGGGAGTTGTGGGAATCCACCGGTGAAGGGAGGTGGTGGGAATCCACCGGTGAAGGGAGGTTGTGGGAATCCATCGGGGCATGGTGGTTGTGGGTATGCACCTGGGTAAGGTGGTTGTGGGTATGCACCGGGGTAAGGAGGTTGTGGGTATGCACCACCAAAATTTAGTTGCGGATAGTATCCACCCATAAAAGGTGGCGTCTGCTCGCCAAGATCTTCTTTCTCCACTATCTTCTTTTGCTTTCTTGACCAATAACGCTTTTTATTTGGCGTCATTTGACTTGTATCAATCTCCATAATACACTCTTCCCTCTCTTTATTTCGCTCTTCCCTCTCTTGTAATAGGAGTTGCTCTTTTCGCATTTCGATTTGCAAGAGGATACATGATCGTTGATTTTTCTCTTGGAGACTTCAAGCGAATTCCTCATCGAGTTTTTTCTTGCCCGCGGTTGCCTCTATTTGGTTGTTCGCTATACTCTCGAGTGTGCTTGACAAAGGACTTTGATCTTTCGCTGTCTTCTTTCCTTTCTGAATTGCTTCTTTTGCAGCCTTCCTTCCTTGAGGCCTCACATTAGGATCTGCAGTTTCACCTGCAATTACCTCATCTACATCCATGTCCAAGTTGATGGGGAATTTTCCGCAATTGGTTGTCTGTGCGTATGTTGACTTGCTTCATTTGATGTTCCTCCGGATGTATGGCTAGGGATGTCTTTAAATTGTGCAAAGCCCTCCACAACAGCGTAACTATCAAAACTCTGAAACAGGTGTCTTTTGGTCCTCCTTTTTTTCTTCATCCCGTTATGCCACAATTTATGTGCTTCATCTTGCTACGTAATGAAAAAAATTAATAAGTATCTCACCGTTTTACAATAAAAATCAGTAAGTACAAATATAAACATCGTTGTAATTACATCATTATTTATCAAGTAATTATTTCAATTATAACGAAAAACAATTAGTACAATTAAATGGATATTATAATTACTATACTATTTATCAAGACATATTTTACTATAATGTATCAACCAATTAAATGATTAATCAACAAATACATACCTCATCAACCACATTCGAATTGCTCTTGTACCAATTTTTCGCTTGCCTTAATGCACAATGCCACTCAAAGTGTTCAACCTTCAAAAGTTTCCACCTTCCCTGCAAAGATTGGGCTGATCGGCGACAAACTCAACGAATTCCACCCAGTCAGCAAATGCGGCGCCTGCTGATTCGTGCGTGCCCACAACGCATCCTCTCATCCGCGTCTCTCTCTGCTTGGCTAACGTTGACGTCAGCCACGTTGCTTCTGGGCCAAGCTGGCAGCTGGGCAACATGGGTCAAACAATTGTAAGCCAATGTCCGGCTGTGGGCACAAATCAGAAAAAACAAAAACAAAAAAAAAAACAACTTATGGAGGCCCGCGAAGCGACACTTTGATGCAAATTGGCCCAAGAGCCGATCAGCTCAATCTTTGCAGGGAAGGTGGAAACTTTTGAAGGTTGAACTCTTTGAGTGACATTGTGCATTAAGGCAAGCGAAAAATTGGTACATGAGCGGTTTGAATGCGGTTGATTAGGTATATATTTGTTGATAAATCATTTAATTGGTATCAAAATTATAGTAAAATATGTCTTGATAAATAATGTAGTAATTATAATATCCATTTAATTGTACTAATTTTTTTTTTGTTATAATTGAAATAATTATAGGGCTGTGACCACTTACCCAATTTTAGACTCAAAATTGCCCACTTACTCCACTAAGAGTTTTTTAACCTCATCTACCCAATTTAATATTTAAGTATAGTTTTGCCCTTAACTCAATTATTTAATTACATATGCATCTCCTTGTCTCTCTCATCCCTCATTCCCCGATCTGCTCCTTCTCTCTCATCCCCCGTTCTCCGATCTCTCTCTCTCTCCCCCTCTCTGTGGCAGCGTGCGCAGGCGGGGTGGCGCTGGGATGGGCAGGCGTTGGGCTGCGCAAGACGTGGGTGTGCTGTGGTGCGCAGGCGGAGGGGCAGGCCTGCCGGATTCTGTAGCGATCTGTGTTGGGATCTAGGCTGTGGGCTGCGCGGGTTGGCCGGCGCGGGTGTGCTGGTCGCGTGGGTAGGAGGACGATGGGATGCTGTTGTGCGAGCAGGAAAAGGACTAGGCTCAGGTGGAGACTAGATCAAAGGCTGGGAGGCTCCGGTGAGGAGGTTGGATCGAAAGCCGGAATGCAGGCGATTGGGATCGGTGCTGCAGGTGGTTGGTGCTGCAGATGACTCCGGTGAAGGGGAGGCGGTGTTGCAGTTCCTTATGGGCTGGCGGAGACGAAGGACGATCTGGTGGGTAGGCCGCTGGGAAGAATTGAACATCAACTCTTTTTTTTTTTTTTTTGAAATAGTTGATGCCTCAAAGTATTGCTGTTCAGTTCATTTTTTTGGCAAGGAATAGCATTTTTTTTTTTTGAATGTCTATTGGATTGGAGGCCAATGATCTACTATTTGTTCAATAATGTGAGTAATCTGACATTGCAATGTAACTGTGGGGTTTGTTTGATGGTCTACTGGGGAGCAGTAGACACATTGTTGGCCCCCAGTAGACTTTGAAATGAGGGACAGGGATCACTATAGTGTGGTGTTTTGATAAGTGACCTGTTGTTTTCTGTGTATTAAAGTGAAATTATCTGTGAATCCTACAAAATGGTGCATTTTTTGTGGTCTATTGGGGGGCAGTAGAGACATTGGACTTTGTATTATCTACTATCTGATCAACAATGCAATAATATGATTCTTGGAGGGGGGGGCAATAATATGCATATTAATTGATCAATTGTGCCGGTAGTGTATTCATTTTGGTTTTGGGAGATTATGCAATTCATTGAGAGGGCAATAATATTATTATTGGGAGGTAATATGATTACTGGGGGGCAGTACTATGATTACTGGGGGGTAATAATATGGTTACTAGGTATTATTAGGGGGGCAATAAATTCAGACTCCGGAATCTGGTCAACAGTACGGTGGCCGGATTTTGGTCATCGGTTGCAGGATTCCGGTCACCGGTAGCAGGATTCCGGTCACCTATCGCCGGAGTCCGCGGCTAGCCACTAGTCACCGGAGCACAGCAGGTGGAGGATGACTTTTCTCTCTAAGTGAGAAAGAAGGAGAGGGCAAAAAAGTCCCAAAAATAAATAAAAAGAATAAAAAAAGAATTAATTGGGTAAAGGGGAAATAATCACTTAGAGTGTTTTGGGTAAATAGGGTTAAAAAACTGTTAGTGGAGCAAGTGGGCAAATTTTAAGCTAAAATTGGGTAAATGATCATTTTCCCAATAATTACTTGATAAATAATGATGTAATTACAACGATGTTTATATTTGTACTTATTGATTTTTATTGTAAAACGGTGAGATACTTATTAATTTTTTTCATTACGTAGCAAGATGAAGCACATAAATTGTGGCATAACGGGATGAAGAAAAAAGGGAGGACCGAAAGACACCTGTTTCAGAGTTTTGATAGTTACGCTGTTGTGGAGGGCTTTGCACAATTTAAAGACAACTCTAGCCATACATCCGAAGGAACATCAAATGAAGCAAGTCAACATACGCACAGACAACCAAATGCTGAAAATTCCCCCATCAACTTGGACATGGATGTAGATGAGGTAATTGCAGGTGAAACTGCAGATCCTAATGTGAGGCCTCAAGGAAGGAAGGCTGCGAAAGAAGCAATTCGAAAAGGAAAGAAGGCAGCGAAAGATCAAAGTCCTTTGTTAAGCACACTCGAGAGTATAGCGAACAACCAAATAGAGGCAACTGCAGGCAAGAAAAAACTGGATGAGGAATTCCCTCGAAGTCTCCAAGAGGAAAATCAACGAGCATGTATCCTCTTGCAAATCGAAATGCGAAAAGAGGAACTCCTATTACAAGAGAGGGAAGAGTGAATTAAAGAGAGGGAAGAGCGTATTATGGAGATTGATACAAGTCAAATGACACCAAATAAAAAGCGTTATTGGTCAAGAAAGCAAAAGAAGATAGCGGAGAAAGAAAATCTTGGCCAGCAGACCCCACCTTCTATGAGTGGATACTATCCGCAACCCAATTTTGGTGGTGCATTCCCACAACCAAATTTTGGTGGTGCATACCCACAACCACCTTACCCCTGTGCACACCTACTGTTTGGACCCAAAATGAACATTTTGGCCTGACAAGGCGTGTCTTGGAGAAATTGAGCCAATGTTAGTGGCTCAAGCTATATATTGTCGACAAGCTCGAAATATATATTTAGAGGCTAAATAAAGCCTACTATGGAAGTATGACAAGTCAACTTTAGCATATTTTCCTACTTCGGCTAGAAAAAACCGAGCTAGACAAGGAAGGAGGGGTGGCAGACTAACCAAATGAAATCGAAATGTGCTGAAACTTTCCAGATCCATTCTAGACAGCCCAAGGATCATTTCTTATGAAGAGTGCCAGAGATGTTTTTGAGTGGAAGGCCTTCAAACAATCAGTCCAATCTTTTGCAGAAGCAAAACTGGAAAACTGGACCTGTAAGAGGTCCAGCAGCGTTTTCGGCCCAACCACTATACCAAAAATTCTGAAATTTTTCCAGGGTGATCTACACTCATAATGGAACATTTTTTATGAAGAGGTCATAGTGAAATTCGGAATGCTTGTTGGAGAAATAATTGAAGGAATAAAGGGGCAGAAACTGACCTAAAACCAGCTCAATATTCACATGTTCATGTTTCCTACCCACATGAAGAAAGCTAGATGCTTTTCTTCTTTTCCTTGGATATATTTTTCAAGACAATCTCTTTAATAGATCATCATCACTTCCATGTTGTTGCACCTTCATGCCTTGCTTTCATTTCATCATTTCTCTATCTTTTCCATATTTTACAAATCACTTTCATATTCCACTTTCATTATTTTTCTTCCACTCATCATTTCACTCTTCTTTTTCTTCCCTATATAAACACCTTCTCTTCTCATTCTAAAACACACATTCACAACACAACAACAACATCTCTAAGATGATCTAAGTTCTCTCTAGAGCAAACCTCTCTAAGAGCAACTCCTACTCCTCTCCTTCTCTTTCTCTTAGCGGTGATCACACTCCTAGTCCTAGTCTTCTCAGAAGCCGACTTTCAGTGCCACCAAACCCTCTGTCAACGTGCTTCGGTCCTAGTCTCCTCGGGAGCCGACGGTAGTGCCGCGACCACAACGGTTACAGAACCAGCCAAGCAAGGGTAACGCCCTAGCAACCCAGCCAAGCTAAAGTCACGCTTTAGCAAGATCTCAATACTTCCCGGTGATGTCGCTCTGCTCGATCTACAATATTGAGTATCGATTGTGTTAACAAGAAGAAAGCTCAGCAAAAGTCCTCGCCACGAGGCAGAAAGAATCCCCACGACGAGGTTGGTGCTCTCCTCGTCCACAATTGCTTGAAAGAAGTCAGGTCAAGGGACACCCCCGACGACCGCACCCGAACGGTGCTGGCACGCCCGCGCAGAAAAGAGACTGTTGACCAGCTGCAGCAAAATTGGAGCCAAACATTTTGGCACGCCCAGTGGGACTAGTCTCTCTTGAAGCACATTCAACCACCGGGCTTCAAAACAAACATTTTGGCACGCCCAGTGGGACAAGGTTAGAATTTTTTTTCTTTTCTTGAAGACATTCAACCACCGGGCTACAAAATTCAAAAAAACATTTTGGCACGCCCAGTGGGACAAGGTTAGAATTTTTTTTTTTTTCACCATCATTGGGATGCCAAAGGAAAATCTTTACCAAAAGAAATTCCTGAAGTCATGGCGACGATAGAAGGCTATGTGCCCATTCCCATTCCGGAGAATGCGAGCATAGAGGAGCGACTTGCTATCTTTCAACAGAACACTGCTTCGTATTATGCGAATTTGAAAAAGGTCCTGGCGGCGCAGCAGAAGAGGAGGGATGAACTTTTCCAATCAGCCCAACAAGATTCGTGGCAGACTTGGGAGCAGCTGGCCGACGTGACCCAACCAGCCCAAGAAAACCACCAGCAGTCGATGAATGTCGTCGCGACCGAGCACAAACAGACCTCATCGGAGTTCGCGACCTTACGCGAGGAAGGTTTCAGCTTGGCTAATTCGCAGCAAGGCAAATTGGAACATCAAGAAGCTGCTCGCGAAGAGGTCATTTCTGAGACTAACTTGCCTATAGGTGGCAATCGACCTAAGGGTCTCACTGGTGAGTCACAGCCTTACACAGAGGCTGTGCATGGAGAAGACGGTCCACAAGAATGTTTTTCTGACAATGAAATTGTCTCTGAACAAATAGCTGATTTCTCCACTGATCAAGCCAAATACGTGGCTACTGATCAGATGCATGGGGGGCAAGATATGGCCCATGATCATCCCTTTGATCAAAAGAAGCAAGTTCATGATCATTTTAATTGTGACTCTGCTACTGGACGTCTTGGTGAAGGTGATCAAAATCAGAGCCAACTTAATTATCAATTAAGTTGTGGTCTACAGAAGCCAATTTGTGGCTTTATTAATCAATTCAACTTGAAGTTCTTCATATATTCTTCAAGGCCAAGCGGTGGCTTTGATATATGTGGAGGGCACATCTACAACCCACGTTGCATGAATGGCCAGAACAATTATTCTAGTGGCCAAGTTGTCCTTCGCAACTGTAAATTTGAGTATCATCAATACAAGTTAACTCTTGTTTACAATTATCCAGCAAGTGAAGCTCTTGATATGGAGAATTCAGACCAGCAAGTGGTTGTCTATAATGGCCAATCTATGGCTAATCCTGAAGACACCATGTTCTATGACATGGTAGTTGGCGACAAAGCCGATCTTGAAACATCTTCATCTCCAAAAGTGCAATTGAAGATCATGCTTCGTCAACCAACAAAGATACTTGGGGGGCAAGATTACCCCTCTCACGAGCCAAATTCCTCCAAATTCTTCAACGAGAAGTGTCTTTGTTCTTTTCCTATGAGCTCTCACAGGAGGGATTTTTACCCTACAAATTTTGATACATCGGAGCTTGGAATGAAGCATAGATGGCCTCCCCCGTGGTCTTCTAGAGGTTAGCCAAACATAGTGTTGCTAGCTTCTTTCTTTCTTTGCTTTTAATTTTTTGTTAATTTTTCGTTTCTATTTTTCTTTTCATTAAAAAAAAAAAAAAAAAAAAAAAAAGTTGAATTTGGTAAGGGTTTGTGAATCATAACGGAATAGGTGAAGTCTCTTTTGTTAATATTGGCCTAAACTCCTTATTGGTGCCTAGTTCAGGTCCCTTAAGGTTAAGGGCGGCTTTTATTAACACTTGTTGAACTGTCTTCACACTGATGACCTTTCTCATCTTAGTAAGTATAGCCTATGTGAAATGGTGTCTAGAAAGGGGACAACGTTCATGACAGGTTCTTGAATCCAGAAGTGCGTGCAAATGGGCCTAAACCACTATGTGGGAGTAGCTCATGCCAAAATGGATTCTGCCTCTCTTGTTCGCCCTCCCCCACCTGGCCATTTCAGTAAGGTTGCCCAAAGGATTTGAAAGAAAATTTGTGTCTAGGCGACTATACTTGGGCCGCATGTCTAAACCTTGATTCACATTGTCTTATTGAATTCAACTACTTATAAAAAAACAAAATAAATAAATAAAAAAAGTTAAAAAAAAAAAAAAAAAAAAAAATTAGTGCAATCCATAATTACTGAGGAGTCAAAACACTGAGGGATTAATTTATTAGCCAGTCTCTTCGCATAAGCCTTCGTGGGAAATTCTAGTGTTCCTACACTCGCGAAGCCCATTCATGAAGGCCTGTTTTTGAGGCCCATAATCGTTTCTTCGCTTTGCCTATCAACACTAGGGGGCAACACTATACAATACTAAGCCGAGTCAGCGGCTCCGGAAATTTTTTTTTCAGCTTTGCCCTCGCAGGAAAGGCTGAGCTCAAGGGAAATGTGAGAGCCACCACCGTGACCGCCACCTCCATCGGAAGTAGTCTTCATGTTACCAAAGATGTCCTCACCATGCATTGGGAACAGAGGAAGGGTTTCAATCTCCATGTTCATAGATCCATAACCACCATAGTTCCCCTTCTGCCCATTAAAAGCAATCACACCAGCTGAAGAAGCAGAAGCAGATGCAGAAGATTCGAAGTTAATATACTGATCCTCAGGTTTCCAATTGGTACCATTGTCATCACCAACAAGCCCTGATCTTTGCATGGGCACATGAACATCCGAAGTGGACCTCTTCTTCCGCTTCTCCCGAGCCCTTTGGTTCACGAACCAAAAATAAACGTTCTTGAACTCGATCTGGCCGTACCATTTCAGCTGGAGACAGATCCTCTGAATCTGCTCTAAAGTTGGGGACCTAACTCCCTTATTGTAGAAAAGCTCCTTAAGGATTCTTATCTGATCTGTAGTGGGATTCCACCTGTTCCGCCTACAAAGCATGTTAGCACTACTCTCGGCTGCTTTGTTACTTCCTCCATCCTCGGTTGGTTGCTGGGTTTGTGGTTCCATTGGTGAAGGATTGAGAGAATGCGAGAATTGAAGAATGGTGGTGACAAGTAATATTGGAGTTGATGAAATGGTTTTGGGATTGGAGATTGTGGAGGAAGATATAGGCATGCAAATATCCACCCTTGGATGGACGGTTGAAAAGAAGAGTCAAACCGATGTCAGTAAAGAGTGATTAGTGCCTTAAATCTCGGAAAAGAATGGAATAATAGCATGTGGGGAAACCGAACGGTTTTCAAGGAGGTAACTGTTCTTTTCACGAGATTATTTTTCACGACTGTTGTTTTTCAACGAGTGATTAGTGCCTTAAATCTCGGAAAAGAAAGAGTTATTGGCGCTAAGAGTTTTGAGTTGGGAGCCAGCAAGTGGATCCAAAAGATACATATTTTCTCAAAACCCTCGCTGCGAGGCTCTTTTTGATGCGGAGCATATTTAAAAGTTCGTATTATTTTCAATATACAACTATGGGGGCCTATATTTGGGGCCTTGCGAGACACGTTGACACAGCTTCTCACGGATATTTGAATATCAGGATAAGAAAATATTATTGTATTCATAAAGTGGCTTTGCGGCCAAAAGCAGTACATTCATTACAAAGCCAAAAGTGGCTAGAATACAAAACATGAATCTTCGGATTATCTTCTAAATCTTTTCTCAAGTGGAAGCAGCTATGGAATCCAACGCCGGGTTGAGCCGCGCCATTATCTCAAGGAGGGGCAGAGAGTGAAGGAACCAAATATCAGCTTGAGTCTCTGCACCCCCTCTAGCCTTGGTAACCACCATTAGCTGGACGTGAAGTACAGGAACAGCCATTCTGTAGCTTGAACCCATTCCTTCAAAGAGTCCATCCCTTCTCATCCCTCCAAGATTCTATCAAGAAGAGAAAGGGGGAGAAGGAGGTGAGAACCAAATCTCCTTCCATCTGGAGGGCACAACACGGGCCAGGTCCAGAAGAAAGGAAACAGAGGAGGAAAGATGAACCTCAATTTGGCTTCCCTCCTCTCCCCGTTTCGCTCCGCATATGGGATTTTCTCAAAAAATGATCTTACATGACCGGAGATCCCACACTCGGAGCCCCCTCGTGTTTCTAAACCAATCTGAAGCCTGGCATTGTTGTTACAGACTCCCAGAAGGACGAAACAAGGGTTTGCCTAAGATTACGCCATGAGGCCTAACCCAGGCTTAAGATTACGCCATAAAGCCTAAAATTTAGAGGCTAAAGGTCATTTCATGAGGGGAAGATTTGTGAAGAAGGAGAAAAAGAAGCAAGGACTGAAAGGTCATTTCTTGAATATTTCAGAAAAATTGTTGTGAGTATTCCCTTCCCGAAATACAACTATTTATAGGGAATTCAGGCAAATCCCCACCCTTGAATGAAGTTCTATTTCAAAACCGATGTCAATAAATCGAGATTAGTGATTCCAAATCTCGGGAAAAAAGGGACTAGCAGCATGTGAGGAGCGGTTTTCGAGGAGGTAACTGTTCTATTCACGAGATTTGCAGGGCTAGTATTATTGGGAAGACAGAAGCATAGATCGATGGTTTGGGTGATACCCACCGCATCCCATCGGGCCAAATCTCTCGCTCGGTTCTCCTGATACCAAATATTTTCCTCGGGAGTGACGGTAGGCCAGTAGCCCACTTTCCTCCTTGGTCCCCAACTGCTAAAATCACCAGGCACCTGCCGAAGAGCCGCTATGGGACGGCGGATGGGAAGCCCATAATAGGCCATAGCATCATCTGGAAAACGATCGCGAGGTGTGGGACCCAGACTCGCTTGACTATCACCGCCACCAAAGCCCATCAGTCGACTTCTCTCCTCTCCGTTCTGATTTCTACATCGAACACTCATGTTAGTTCGCCAGGCGAATGCGGCTTTCTCAGTGATTTCATCTGCCTGATCGATAACGAATGGTTTCTTGGATGCCATTTCTAGGTCGCAAGGAATACTTCTCCAATACGCTTTGATTTATAGCTCAAATATGTTTGGAGATTAATTTATTAGCTGGGCCAGTGAGTGGCCCTAGTTGATAATTAATGAGTCATTATTCCATCTTGAGAATCGCATCTAAGGCGACAGTGAAGATACTTCTCCAATACGCTTTGATTTATAGCTCAAATATGTTTGGAGATTAATTTATTAGCTGGGCCAGTAAGTGGCCCTAGTTGATAATTAATGAGTCATTATTCCATCTTGAGAATCGCATCTAAGGCGACAGTGAAGATATTCCACCTTTTCCTACAGGGCCAGCATAGTGGCCTGATGTTTTTTAAAACATGATTAAAACCGATGCAGTTTTAGATGCTAAAGTTGCAGCAAAATATGGTGGTTTCAATTGGTCACACGTCATGATGACGATAGCCATGATCCAATCATCCTCTTTGGCATAAGACTCGCGAAGGATTAAATGAAAGCAAACAGTTTGCTATTTTGCATCTTATTTCGCCAAGTACTATAGGCCTTGATCTAGCCAGGAAAGCGGCTCCAACACCTACATTTGAAAAAATCAACAGAGAGCCAGCAAACAAGGCAGATACTTGTTGCTATACACATGGCGAAGCTACCACCAAGGAAGAGAAGGATCCTCATTCGCGATCAAAAGCAGTCTCCTTCGCATGGGGGGCATGCTAAAGTTTTGATTGCCTACAACCTGCCCAAGTTTTGCCAGATCCATGGGGGGCAATAAAGTTGGCAAAGGAAGCGTCAGTTCATGACAAAGGCAATTCAATAGTGGCATTCAAGCTTTATGGCCTATTTAGAGGCCTATATGGAAACAGTCAAGCCAATACAAGTGGCTTTGGAGCAACGACATTATAAGAGGAGTGCTGATTCAAGACCTCTTTAGTCAAGACGAGGACCTTTGACTTCGAGGTCTGGGGGGCAATGTTTGGACCCAAAATGAACATTTTGGCCTGACAAGGCGTGTCTTGGAGAAATTGAGCCAATGTTAGTGGCTCAAGCTATATATTGTCGACAAGCTCGAAATATATATTTAGAGGCTAAATAAAGCCTACTATGGAAGTATGACAAGTCAACTTTAGCATATTTTCCTACTTCGGCTAGGAAAAAACCGAGCTAGACAAGGAAGGAGGGGTGGCAGACTAACCAAATGAAATCGAAATGTGCTGAAACTTTCACGATCCATTCTAGACAGCCCAAGGATCATTTCTTATGAAGAGTGCCAGAGATGTTTTTGAGTGGAAGGCCTTCAAACAATCAGTCCAATCTTTTGCAGAAGCAAAACTGGAAAACTGGACCTGTAAGAGGTCCAGCAGCGTTTTCGGCCCAACCACTATACCAAAAATTCTGAAATGTTTCCAGGGTGATCTACACTCATAATGGAACATTTTTTATGAAGAGGTCATAGTGAAATTCGGAATGCTTGTTGGAGAAATAATTGAAGGAATAAAGGGGCAGAAACTGACCTAAAACCAGCTCAATATTCACATGTTCATGTTTCCTACCCACATGAAGAAAGCTAGATGCTTTTCTTCTTTTCCTTGGATATATTTTTCAAGACAATCTCTTTAATAGATCATCATCACTTCCATGTTGTTGCACCTTCATGCCTTGCTTTCATTTCATCATTTCTCTATCTTTTCCATATTTTACAAATCACTTTCATATTCCACTTTCATTATTTTTCTTCCACTCATCATTTCACTCTTCTTTTTCTTCCCTATATAAACACCTTCTCTTCTCATTCTAAAACACACATTCACAACACAACAACAACATCTCTAAGATGATCTAAGTTCTCTCTAGAGCAAACCTCTCTAAGAGCAACTCCTACTCCTCTCCTTCTCTTTCTCTTAGCGGTGATCACACTCCTAGTCCTAGTCTTCTCAGAAGCCGACTTTCAGTGCCACCAAACCCTCTGTCAACGTGCTTCGGTCCTAGTCTCCTCGGGAGCCGACGGTAGTGCCGCGACCACAACGGTTACAGAACCAGCCAAGCAAGGGTAACGCCCTAGCAACCCAGCCAAGCTAAAGTCACGCTTTAGCAAGATCTCAATACTTCCCGGTGATGTCGCTCTGCTCGATCTACAATATTGAGTATCGATTGTGTTAACAAGAAGAAAGCTCAGCAAAAGTCCTCGCCACGAGGCAGAAAGAATCCCCACGACGAGGTTGGTGCTCTCCTCGTCCACAATTGCTTGAAAGAAGTCAGGTCAAGGGACACCCCCGACGACCGCACCCGAACGGTGCTGGCACGCCCGCGCAGAAAAGAGACTGTTGACCAGCTGCAGCAAAATTGGAGCCAAACATTTTGGCACGCCCAGTGGGACTAGTCTCTCTTGAAGCACATTCAACCACCGGGCTTCAAAACAAACATTTTGGCACGCCCAGTGGGACAAGGTTAGAATTTTTTTTCTTTTCTTGAAGACATTCAACCACCGGGCTACAAAATTCAAAAAAACATTTTGGCACGCCCAGTGGGACAAGGTTAGAATTTTTTTTTTTTTCACCATCATTGGGATGCCAAAGGAAAATCTTTACCAAAAGAAATTCCTGAAGTCATGGCGACGATAGAAGGCTATGTGCCCATTCCCATTCCGGAGAATGCGAGCATAGAGGAGCGACTTGCTATCTTTCAACAGAACACTGCTTCGTATTATGCGAATTTGAAAAAGGTCCTGGCGGCGCAGCAGAAGAGGAGGGATGAACTTTTCCAATCAGCCCAACAAGATTCGTGGCAGACTTGGGAGCAGCTGGCCGACGTGACCCAACCAGCCCAAGAAAACCACCAGCAGTCGATGAATGTCGTCGCGACCGAGCACAAACAGACCTCATCGGAGTTCGCGACCTTACGCGAGGAAGGTTTCAGCTTGGCTAATTCGCAGCAAGGCAAATTGGAACATCAAGAAGCTGCTCGCGAAGAGGTCATTTCTGATGCTAACGACAACGCGCGTGATTACATTCTACCATCGTCAATTGTCTCATCACTCATCCCAATATGGAGTTAGGTTGGTCGGAGTAGGGGGATGGAGGTGGGGGTGGGTCGTTGGGTTTGGAGAGGAGAGTAGGGGAGTGGAGTGCAGAGGGATGACGAGTTGTAGAGGGCTTGTTGGGTTCCTTTAAGCTGCCCACCGGAGCTGAGAGAGAGAAGGGGAAGAGGATCAGAGGAACATGAGAGGGTTCAGAAACAAGGTTTCAGATAAGAAAGAGGAAATGACCATTTTAGCCCTTACAGTAGGCCCATTATCAGAGTTAACATTTAATTTAGACGGAGCACAGTGAAATTGGACACGGCTTACTGCAATTAGAAAGCTCAGGGGTGTTTCTGATTAAATTGAGACTACAGGGACTAACATGAAGTTACCCCCAAACCTCAGGAGGGTAAACTGAATTTAATCCATATAAGTATAACGACCCATCTGGGTGAAGTGGATCAGGGGTTGGATCCGGATAATGGGCTTGGTATTGGTAGGCTTGCAGATAGGGTTTGGGCCTCTAGTTTACTTCAGACTTTTCCTTAATCTGCCATTTCTTGGTCTTTTTTCTTTTGGACCTATAATTTTTATTTTTATTTTTTTATCTTTTTATTGAGCCAGGAAGCCCGCTCTGTGTAGATGCTTTTTTGGGGATATGAATAATATTGCGGTAGGTTTTTGACTCTAGGGAATGTTAGATTGCTTTAGAGTTTTTAATTTCAGAATTTTCTTTTATGGCTCATTTTTGTCAAAGCCAGGGTCTCCCAATTGATCATTTTGTAATTTCTTCCCTCATTTACATTCAAAAAAAAAAAATCCATCTGGTCAGAACTCATAAATACCCATTGAATAAAATAAACTGAATTCGTATAAAAAGAACATCTAAAAATGTCATTATGGTAATTGACCAAAATCAAATGAAATTTACAACAACAACAAAAAAGTGGATGAAAAACACAATTTTGATTCAAAAATTATTGCAGACAGCATTAGTTTCTTTCTCCAGTAAAAACAGTCAAAAGCAGAAGTGATAAAGTTCTGTTGAGGCCGCTAGTCAGCACCCCGGCTGCATTGTAAAATCATTCAATAAATGAATTTCCCATAATTACAGGAATTTTTATTTCTGTTTTCTCAATTTTATTTTAACATATAAATATTTAATTGGGCTCTTGACCATTTACTTAATTTGAGCCCGCCAATTTACTCCGGTGCCTACAGAGTGGTGCTGCCGTAAAAAGTATAGTGGCAGAGGACTCGAGTCACTCGACTGTGGAGAGAAGCAAGAATTACAAAATAAGTGAATGCTCACTCTCCCTAGATATTGAAACCTCTAATGCATGCGTGCGTGTATGTTACATTCCCAAAGAAATCGTCCTGTTAAACAGGCACTCAAGAGCTTAATGGGCAAGGTTAAACTCTTAACTCCATTGATTCTTAATCTCTGGCTTTTCTCTTTTAAGTACTTGCTTAGGTTGTCTGGAAATTGCTAATCGATTGTGTTTCAGGAAACACGTCTCCTTGATGCTTCTAATTTGAATGGTGTTCTGATTTATTCGTATTACCCCTGTATACAGTTTATGGCACTTTCAGTTTAACTAAAGGAAAAACTCTCTGGGATATATATATATATATATATATATATATATATATATATATATATATATATATATATATATATATATATATAATTGGTTATTCTCTGCAGATTCCAGAATGATTTGTGTACATAGGACATTTACTAGATGACTTGGTTATTCTCTCTTTCTTGAGCACTGGGTGTCTATACTTGAGTATTCTTCCGATTTAAGTGGTGTACATATTTGAAATTAGAGCATGTTAGCTTGTTTCGGGCTCGGCCTTGCCTCTGAATTGTCCCCTATGTCGGTGTCATCTTTGCTTTCGCTACTTCATTTGTACTCAAATGTAAGTGGAGTTGCAGGTGTTAACCTCATCTCTGTTTAATTTGAAGGGACAATTTTTTTCTGGTTTGTAAATGAGAGATCCTTATCTTGTTTCTGTAGCTTTTACATTTCATTGTTTGGATGCCATATCTCTGATTAACTCTTGAAGGTCCAAGTAAAATTGGGAAAATGAAAGAAAAAGAAGTATGAGTTATTAATACGTACCCGAAACTGAGAACATAGTATTTCTATAACATGATTTTTCTGTTATGTAACAAGAGATGAAGAGCTGTTAAATTAGTGTTGATTTCTGTAATGTAGCAGATCATAATCTTTCTTCTTTTTATCTATATGATTTCTGCCTGATTTTGTTCTTCCCCTGAAACACATTGCGTGCACTTTTCTATGATAGTATCAGTGCATCTATTTACTCATGTAGTTGTTCTGGACTTCTGGTCATCTTTTTAGTTTTGGAATTTCTAGCAAAGTGCTATCTCTAGTAGTACTGGTGTAATGTATCGTATAAATGTGCCGTCTTAGGTAATATGAATGTTAACATGATGTATTAGATGGTCTTGACCTTCCTTCATTAAATTTGATTCAGTGTTTTTATTTTTGTTCCTTCTTTGTGCTAATAAATTTACTTCATAATATTAATGACCAGGTCGCAGATATTCATTGTTCTGATAAACTTATTTGTGCTAATAAATTTACTTCATAATGTTAATGACCAGGTGGCAGATATTCATTGTTCTGATAAACTTAGTTGGAAACTTGGAATAATAGTACGGTGATTAATTATAAGGTCTAAGTGATACCCATTTGACTTTGAGAGCAAAAGATCAGAAAATAAGATATGATAATAATTGATGATCGAGAATTGTAACCTGTTTGTGACATTCTGTTTGGCCTGATGCTTATTTGTATAATTACTTGAATTGGTTTGTTTCGGTTTTGCTTTTGTGAAATACAAGGAAAGCAAACTGGACTCTGTTTCATCCTTCTTGATAACTATGCCATACTTTGCAAATGAAAGCGACACATTACATCTGAGCTTTTGGAGTAGACTATGCAATCTGATATCATATTCTTAGGTTAGGAGACTCCATGGTAATTGTTTATGGATGGTAGAATATTGATGACTGACCGCACTTATTGTTGTGAATAGTGTCCTGTTGATTTTGCACTTGAATGGAAGCTAATGTTTCATTTGTTAAAATTCAGCAGGATACTAGAACAGGTGGAGCTACTTCATCGATGAGGAGGTGGCTGAGTTGTTTCAAGCCTTACTGCGAATGGCTTCCCTCGAGCTTGAGGGCACAAAAGGGGTTCAACAGGAGGCTGAAATTTTTGAAGATGTTCATTAGTCTGTCACCCCTGGAGTACGCGGAAAATCTTGATACTTCTTTGGAAGGGCTGGAGTGGTTACGAAGGGTAAAGCAATGTTTTGATGTTCTTGATGTACCTGGAGACCTAAGAGTTGGGTTTGCAGTCTATACTCTTACTGGAGCGGCTAGCTACTGGTGGGATTTTGTTAAAAGGACCTGTGATGTGGAATCGAGGAATTGGGATGACTTTGAGCAGATATTTTTGAATAGGTACTTTCCTGAGACTATAAGGGAAGCTAAAGATCGAAGAAGAATTTCTCAATTTGACACGGGGAAATGACAGTTTCTCAGTATGATTCTAAGTTCATTGAATTATCATGGCATGCACCTAATCTTCTGATCGACTTCGGAAAAAGATAGGGCAGGGAAGTTTTTACGCGGGTTGAGGCCTTCCATCCCTATGTCTTTACGTAGTTTTATGTATAATACATATAATGAGGCGGTGGCAGCAGCACTGAAAATAGAACAAATTGAAAATATCAAGTATCAGTGTGTGCAAGAGTCATTTGAGGGAGCTTCTGGTAGAGGGGGAAAAAGGCAAAGGGAGCAGTATACTTGCCACAACTGTGGTGAGCCTGGTCATATTCGGCCTCATTGCCCATATAATCCGTCATCTTCCTCACTGTAACGTTGAAGCGAAACACACGCCGTCGTTTTTGGGAGCTTTACTTGTCAAAATCTCATCATGATGATGAAAAGAAAGAATCAATGATACGATGTGCTTGTGCTAGCCAGTGATATTGGTTTTATTGCTGTTTTAATATGCGAGGGAGGTATGTTAATTTTTGATTTTATAACTCTTGGGTAACTGTCATGGTTTTTATTTGTCTGTGGCTTCCTTAGATATATGAAATGGGGGAAACTAAAAGTGTGACTTATGCCTTATTATGGGTGAAATTTCCCTTATTATTATGCCTTTCTTTTTTTTTCTTTTTTTCTTACCGGCATATATGGTCAATTAACTGAACTGCAAGAAGCAAAGGAATTAATACAAAAGAATGCACTTGAATCCAACTTCAACTTCATGGTGGCAAGTGTCCTTTCAGGTTCACATAAGACAAGTCACTTGGAGAAGGATGAACACCAGTGTTCTCATATTTTTTATTTTTATTTTTTGAGAACTACCAAACTTGGATCCATATGATTGATTACGTTCACGTAGAACATTCCTCTACAGTAGATGTTGTTTCTCCTACGATACCCAATTGTTCCACTTTGGATCAAATTCTTTAGTGTCCCAGTCATGTGATGTTGTGGGTTGTCTTCTGTATGTTAACTTACTCATGGAACTAAAAGGAGAATTTTCTATGCTCGTAGTGGTGTTGAAATTGATGCTTTTGAGTTTGGCATGTACGTATTTTAACTCAATCGCGGAAATTAGAAGCAGAATTTGGAATATATGCTTGTAGAAGTTGATGCTTCTGAGAAGCAATGTTGGCTTTGTTGGTGTAATAACAGAACCTTAGTGAGCTATTGGCAGATTTGATGACTGAGTTTGCTTTAGATTGATTTCATTAAGCAAATGGGTAATTTCAAAGTACTTGCAGAGCTGCTGCTCCTGCTCCTGCAGATTATAGAGGGCTTTTTCTTGCTTTTCTGAATACTCATAAAGACTACAAATATTCTATTTAAACTGGAGGGGATAATTCTAGAGGATAACAGAGTTCCAAGACAATGGAATTCTAGAGGATTCTAGCTATGACAGGCAACACATTTAATGCTAATCTTGGAAACACAAGATTACAAATTACTCTCTTAACACTCCCTCTTACTTTGCAAGCTTTAACATGGTCTTGAAGTTGTCAAATTTCTCCTTGGTGACTGACTATTGGTCAGGACTTCAGCTAGTTGATCATGGATATCACATACATATGCTTGAGCATTTCTCACATGTGCATCTTAATTGCCTTAGAAATTAATAAATCTTATGTTGTGTTTTGTCAACCGCATGGTCATATGCATAATTAGTTCTTCGAGGGTTATGGTTGGAAAGGCTAATACCGCATTTTCTTTAAGTTGAGCATATGTGTTTGAGTTAATAGATTTTCAGATATTATTTTACATTTAGTTTGCTTGAGGACAAGCAAAGTTCAAGTGTGGGGGTGTGATTCACACGTAATTTACGTGTATTTCTAACCTTAATTACCTTGAAATTAGCGAATACTCAAGCATTATTTTGTAGTATTACTTTGTTTTCTTCATTTGTAGGAAATTATGGTCAAGAGAGGGAAAAGATGAAACAAAGAGCGATTTCGAGTGAAAAGTCAACTTCTGACTAAAGGACAAAAATTCAACTGGTTGACCATCGGGTCAATCGAGTCAACTTGGCCCGATAGCAAGAAGTCCATGGCCCAAGACCAAAGAAGCACACAAGTGAAGATCCAAGCCCATTTGTATTACATCTTTGTATTCAAATTTCAATTCAAAATGGATGCAATGACAATAATAATAGTGGACCACACCTTATACACATCACACATGTGGATGAGATATTTATTTGTGTTCACACTAGGCACACACTCACTTACACTTTTACCCTCCGGTACGGTTTTCTTTATATTTTCCAAAATGTTTTCTAATCTTCTAATTCTCTACATTTTTATTAGGTTGTTTTAATCTTTTCATTTTACCCATTTTCTACTTGTTTTTTAGCCCTTAGATCTATGGTACAAGTCCAATCTTGACCCTTGAACCCAAGGGGGTATTTAAGCACCTTTGCACACACATTTCACAAGCTTAATATCATTTTTTCTACACCCTAGGCCTTTTGGCCGAATTTTGGGAGATCTCTCGCTTCTCACCTCTTCTTCTCTTCTCCCTCCTCCATTTCTTTTTCTTCTTTTCATCTTTGCCTTAATTTTATATTGTGATTTCAAGGAGATCTCACCCAAAGCTTCAAGAATTCATCAAGGACTTCAATCTTTACAAGATTCAAGACTTAGGTAATTATGGGAGTTGTAAATTAAGACTAGTCATGCTAGCTTTTTAGCTATTTGTGACTATTCTTGTTTTCTCCTACATTTCTCTACTCTTTTCTATTTGAATTTTGTAATTTTGATGTCTATGATTATGGGTTGTGAGTAGACTTTGTTGGGGGTTAGGGTTGTGTGCCTTAGCCCAAATTTGATGTAATGGATGCTTAATTTGATTTATATATGGAATTTGTTAATTATCGGATGCTTGTGTTTTGTGATAATTGATTAGAATGCATGCTTAGGAATTGTCAACTTTTGGGTATGTGTTTTAATAAGTCTAGATTAAAATTTAGGGGATGACATCCTTACATTTTAGGGCTAGAACCCCGATTTAATATTCGTGGGAAGTACAAGCATGGTTCACTACATGATTAGCTTGATCGCAATTATGGTGAGCTTGGTTGCCTAATTCCTCTATCTCTAGGCCTCTTGATGTGAATTAGTGACCATTGAACCGGCTCTAATTCATGCCAAGTGAGTTCCTACAGCCCTTGAACCGGAGTAGGAATACCATGAAAGGGAATTTCGGCCCTTGAGCCTTGAAAGTCTTGGGTACGGCTTCTACCATCTTTAATAAATTGCATTTAAATCAAATTTGCATCTAGAGCATTGAATTAGGGTTATGATTCATCCCTAACTACCAATCCCATATTTATATTCATTTTTTAGTTTTCTTTCATTTATTTAAGGACTAAATTCAGTTTGCCCCCTCTAACTTTGGGGCAAACATCAGTTTGGTCCCTGATCTTTTTTTTTAATCATGATGGTCCCTGCACTTCTAATTTTCATCACCCGCATCCAAATCTCAAAATTCTCTCCGATCATGACGTCACTTGCTGAGTTGGCCCAGACATGGGGCCCGACTTTTCAGTTTTTCAGCCTCAATTTAGATGAAATGTCGAAATTACCCTCCTCTGGTCCTCTCCTCTCTCCTCCTCTCCTACATCCCATAACCCCCTTTGGGGTTACGCAAATCCCTTCGCAGCTCCGCTCAACCGCGACCATGAGAACAACCCAACCCTCCTCTCCTATGTCACTTCCCGCTCTCAATCCTCTTCACCATAAAAACCAGTCTCCGACTAGACATTTCTCTCTTCTCTCCCTCATCTCCCAATGTAAGAACTCGGAAATTTGTTATTAATTCCTAAATGTTTTCTGGGATTAATAAAGTGTTCATTCGTACGATTTCGTGGTTCGAGGGTGGAGTGGAATTATTTTCTGACGAATAATTATTCGAAGTGCACGTTTTAGGGGGTTACGAAGGTTGACTTTTCATACGTTTAGATTCTGTGAGAACTTCCTTCACGAAAGTCGTAGAGCGCGTCGATACGAGTTCGTGGACATGTGGAACGCGAAAATCGGAGTTCGTATGAAGAAGTTATGACCTTTGGAAAAAGTTTCCATTTTGGTTAAATAGGAAAAAAATCCGAAAATATCAGAAAAATCCCAATTTTCCATTTTCAGAAAGTTTTCTCTCTCCCCGAGCCGATCGGCCTCTCACCTTCGACGGCCAATTTCTTCCTCCTCCGGCCACCTTTTCACTACACCAATAAATGAATCAGACGACAGTTTTCCACTGTCGTCTGATAAGGCCCTCTGCTGTTGTCTATCTCAATGCCGTCTGATGGATAATCAGACAACAGCACGTAACTGTCGTCTGAGAAAATTTTGCACAACATCAGCGGCTTACATGACTGTTGTCTGAACACCAGAAAGAACAACAGCGGCTTATATGCTTACTGTTGTCTGAAGGCTGTGTCAGACAACAAGTGTTTTTATGTTTGCTGTTGTCTGAAGGCTGGGTTAGACAACATGTAGCTGAAAATCCCATTGTCTATCCATTATTGATATTATAGGTTTCTCCGAAAAACTGTTGTTTGTTGTTTTGCCAGACAATGGCTTTTTTGTTCTTTTTGTCCTTAAAAGTATTATAGTTAGATAGCTCATACAACAGTTTTTGCTAGGCATTTTGTGATGATCAATTATTGGACAATAGTTTTTAGATGGAATAGAATGGTCTGAGAGACATGCATTCAAATGGCCTACATTCTGCATATATGGAATCCAAATGACAACACATTCAAAAGAGATTCATTTATGTAAAGATCTGATACATTCATCCATATATTCAACAAAGTCATTCCATCCCAACATTAACCCTAACCATAAAACACTAACCATAAACTTATACTTGTCCATAAATGTGATGCACATTAACCCTGCCTACACCTCACAAATAAGTGAAAACAATGCACCAGCAGCTTTAAGCCCCTAATTTACTCCTTTATGCCTGCTAAGATAATCATATTTACAACATCAACTGGCAAAGCATAAGCTGGATTTGTGGGTTTCACCACTGGATATTCAAGGAGGGAAAACCCTGCATCAAAAAGCATCAACCTCAGTTATGTGATGAAAACAGCAGCATACAAACAGCAAATACCAAATAAATAGTTAAATTCTACACAACCCTGACATGTTAGATATATATGGGAAGTTATTCTTTTGCTTAGATCCAATCTCATCTTGCCAAGAGATACTTATAGAAGGAAAAGTACATGTGAAATTTAAATCTTCTTATGTAAACATTTCATGTTATATGCATCTTATGTAAAAGCAGAGGCTCCAACTGGGCATTTACTATTATACCTACTGCACCAAAGTATGTATGGTAGGCATCACAACTTTTCCATGAACATGCATCTAATTCACTTTTAAGCACCCAAGGAGAATGTGAATCACCTGTGTGGTTTCAGGATTCATGGTAAATATTGCTTCTTGCAAATTACCCAAAAACGAATCCATGACTAGAGCACCCGATACCATCACCACACCAATCACGCTGAAGTTGGGAGACATTTATGCATCCGCTAAGGTGAATAGGATCAGACCCACCACCAGAAGGATTGCAGAAACGTACTCATGAGGTGGGTACTTCCGCCTCAAACCTGGTATGAAGGATCCCATTATCATCATAGGCAAAACCTGAAACCCCAAAAGGACCAAAATCATGAAGTTAACATGAGAGGCTGCAGAGTAACTGTAGTTTGACATATACAGCCAAATAGATATTTATAAACTATTCTTGTCCTATACCAAAGATCAAAAATTCCAACAGAATCCAAATGACACTAAAAACTTAGCTAGAGACCAACTTAAACTCTTTCCCCTAAATTAAGAACAATAATCTCAAACTGGCCATACTAAACAAAATAAAAATATGAAAGGGGAAAAAGAAACGTGTCTTAAGAGGCAGTCAAATTCCAAATCCTCTCTGTTTTACACTGAAATTGTTTCCACTTGATATGATTATCAAGTCAAAATTGGTTGTCTCAGAGAAACAAACAAAGTTTTTTAACATCGCATTTGCTTACCTTTGTTGATTTGAACATTAGCTGTGCAGGGTAGTTGAGAAAAGCCAAGCAGCCTTTGGTAAGTCCATGAGAGCCCATAAGCACAGCAGATAGCTTCACATAAGTCTTCCATGGGTTCACCATTTGCTTGGTGGTAAAGCCTTGAAGATAAATCAGAAATAGATACACAAATCCTTGTACAAATGTGAAGTACCACCCATAACTGCAGCAAGGAACACATCAGAAACAGAATCCGAAACAAGCAGGGTCCTAATTGAATTCGAAAACCAAACACTCCACAAATCCAAAACCAAATACCCAGATGTTAACCATTACCTGAATTGTAGCCTGTTATACACATATTCCTGAAAATGGAGCAAAAAGTTAAGATTCAATCAGCAATTAAAAAAAAATACAGAGTGTACGAAAAATCAAGTCATCTTTGAACGTGCAACGAGCTGCATTCATTCTTCAAAATTATTACTTTGATTCCTCCAAAAGCAAAATCATAAAATAATCAAACCCATTGGTCCCATAAGCCAAAACAGAGGATCAAAACCTCATTTTAAAATTATCTGAGAACTTTAATCAAAACAGTAAAAAAAAAACTAATAAACAAAAACCATAATCTTCCTCAGAAGCTAAAGCATAACCCTTAGCTTGATTCAAAAGAAACTAAACACAAAAGAAAATTCATCCCAAAACAAAAAAAAATCCCAGAACCAAAACGAAAAAACAAACTTGAAACCAAAGAGAGTGAATTTACCTCACAGACACCATTAACCAGATAACCAAAGAAGAACCCAGAAGAGCAAAGCAGGAATTGCTGCCATTTGGGTCTATCAGAGAGCGAAATCCCAAACAGAAACCGAGCTTGTTCTTCGTTCTTCATCGTCTTCAACTCCTTTTCACACACAGACCCAACTCAGTTCTGGGTTTTGGGTACCCAGAAAACGCTCCAAATCTTCGTATCCCCAAATCCATTTTAACCAGAAAATCAATCAAACCCAAAACCAATCGATTTCAAAAACACGAAATTTCGAGGTAAGAGAAGTACCAGTTAACAAAACCAGAGCGCTTGAGCTTGTTTATCTTTTGAACTAGATAGCCTCAATTAACTTGTGTCGGATTAATGGGTTCCCAAAAGCTCTAGTCATTCTTTTTGTTGTAAAAGAAATCGAACCGTCGAGGAGAAAGGCTGAGAGGGAAAGGGCCCGTGCCCGAGAGAGAGATGGCGACTTCAGTTTAGGTTTTGTCATTTTGACGAGGGCTCCTTCTTCATTTTGGTTTTGAAATCTGATAAAGAAGAGAGAGAAAGATTATCTGATAGCCAAATCAAAACTAGAACTAGGCTATCTTTTGGTGGTGGTGGTGGCGGTGCCAAAAGTCGATGGCCGGAAGTCGAGCTTTCCAGAGTGAAAGAGAGAAGGAGAGAGAGAGAGAGAGAGAGAGAGAGAGAGAGAGAGAGAGAGCGCCCCGTGCTACCCGACAGAGGAAGAAGGAGAAAAAAAGGAAAGGCTAGGGTTCTTTCCTTTATATACTACTCGATGTGAAATATAAAATTTGGTCGAGGGAGGGAAGTGAAAATTGAAAATTTTGGCCAAATGTTAAAGTCAATTAACTAGGGCGGTCTATTGAACCCTAAAACTCAGACAACATCAATTCAAGTACATTGTCTGAAAGAGAGTGGCACAATAGACAACTAAAAAACTGTTGTGTGAATCAAAACAATCAGACGACATATTTTTCAACCATTGTATTAATAGTAATTGCACAACAGATAAGTAATAACTGTTGTGTGATTAAAAACAATCAGACAACATCTTTTATCCACCATTGTGTTAATTAACCTTGGATAACATCATACAATAACTGTTGTCTGAATTAATTCATTCAGACAACATAAAAAAAAATCAACCATTGTCTGAAATGCTATTGCACAAGAGCTAAGAAAAAACTGTTGTTGGAGTCGAAAACTTAGACGACAGAATATTTCTTGCTGTCGTCTGATTAATTCAGACGACAGTTAAAATGTTTGCTGTCGTCTGATATGTGTTGTCTGATTCCGAAATTGGTGTAGTGTTTGATTCGATTCCAAAGGGAATCCTGCTCTCCTCAGTCCCCTCTACACGTCTGTGGTGGTGATTCGTCGTGGGAAGCACCGTAGACGACGCTACAAGGCCGAGAAGTTGCACGGTGGAGCTGCAGATCGCCTCAAATCGCCGGCCTTGGTTCTCCCATCTCCGGCCACTATAGCTCGAGTTCTTTGAGGGCTTTTCTAGCCCATTGGACGTTGATGCTTCCCTCCAAGCGGTTTGCAACGATTCAAAGTGTGGAGGTCGAATTTTGAAGATTGGGAATCTAGGGTTCTTCGAATTTCTGAACTTGCGAGGTAAATTACGGCCAAATGGCTTTGATTCTGACTTTGTGCTAGTTATGAATGTTTCAATTGGAGTTGAGATGAAGAACTTTGATGTTGGAAGTTTTGTCAAATTTTGACTTTGGTTTGGTGGCGGTGCCGCCACTGTGGTGGTGGTTTCCGGCGGCTTCCAGCCACCTCTGGGGCAGTTTCTGCTCCTCAGTGCGATCTACTCGTCGATACGAGCATTTTGATATATAGTTTGTAATTTAATACAATCAATTTAATCCTTGATTTTTCTCTTATTTAAAACGATTAATTGCCTTAATTATCCTATATTTCTTCCTTTCCGATGTGATCCATATATTTGCTATTTTTTAATAAATATGTTTGTGTATCATCAGATTATGTTATATTCCTATTATATAAATATTTCTCTTTCTCGACATGATTGAACATCCTCTCATTAAGTTATGTTATTTTGCTTATCCGTTCTAATAGGTGTAGTTATACAATCATTCCATATTCATTAATTTTCTAAAATGGTCGAGTTAATGTAATTAGCCCATGTAAAATGTATTTGATGTAGATTGATTGCTTTAAGATTTTTTTTTTCCGCCCCTACATTTTTCTCCACATAGGTGCCTGATTCTATGGGGTGGTCAAGGACCACATAATAGTTGTGTAACTGTAGAGTTTGCTTAATATATAATTATCCCTTAATTTTGGCACATTAAATAATTTTGAATGTGCAAGAGTTTTTGCACTATAATTTAGTAAACTCATTATTATCATTCATTGTTTTACAATTGAAAATGAACTTTACAATATTAAGAAATTTATTTCTAATATCAAGGTAATTTAAATACACATTCTTTTTGAAGGAATAAACCTAAAAATTTATTGAAATAGGGACAATGAGTACAACCGTAAATGATGTTCATCCAATATTGAAATAAACAATTTTAAATTTGTTTTTACAATTGAAATATAAACTTTACATTTTCGAACCTAATATAAAGAACATTATAACACTTCATCTGTCATCTCGACTAGCACTTTGCAATGTAGTCTTCAAAAATCTCCCAACTACTAGTGCCCTGCATGTTGTGATTCCTTATACAATTGCAAATTACCTTCATAGATCTATTTCAAAGGTAAAACTCTATTAGGATTTACATACATATATCCAAAATATATTATCTAAATTATAGGTATATTAATTATCAATACTATAGGTTATGGAATACACAACCTATGATATAGAGTCACACAAATAATTTAAAACTACAAAAAAAAACATCTAAATCATAGGTATTACATATTAAAGCAATCTAAGTATCTGGTAATTAGAAACAACGATTCTACTTTGAAGGAATGAAACTAAGTTTTGTACCAGATTCATAAATTGAAATTTCTAATTACTAAACATCCATCCAATTCAAGCTTTACACAAAATCAAGAGATTTTAAAGATATTATACTAAATAAATCTGATGAATAGGTAATTTGAATTACGAATATGATATATGTACCTATTTGAAAGAAACTCTCTAACCCATAAGAAAATGATGAAATAAACCTCATGAATAGGTCGTTTGAAATCATCCTTTGAAATCATATGCAACTTTGTGAAAGGTCTCCACCCAAAGAAGAAAAAATGACGAATGAATTCACTAGCTTCTATATATAGGAAGAAACATACCAAAAATTCATCATTATATGATAATAATTAATGAGATTAATGTAAACATCTAAAATTAAGTACTGATAAAAACCTAAAGTGAAGGTAATACTGTCACGCCCCGAATTTTGAATAATCAATTCAAATCCGAAACATGAATAATTACAATTACAAAATCCAAATCTCGAAACTTCGAGTTCATTATTACAATTCACTCTCACAAGCAATATTGTAAAGCTCAAATGAGCATAACACACCTCACAACTTACAATTGCTGTAAAACTCTAACAATTGCTCTAACCGCACGATCATCGTCCTGGTTCTCCTGTCCTGTAGGATTACCCGCTACACAATTTGAATAGTGTACCGGGAGTTGCAACAACACAAAACCCGGTAAGTTTTTGACAGCTAGTATGAGTAAACAAGAAAGAACTGTTGATTTATTAAATTACAAGACCACCACAAACCCACGTTACTTTCTCACTCTCATATATATATATAGACACTTATGAGTTACTCTCAATTTAGCTCATAAGATCACTCACTCTCATATATATGTATAGACACTTATGAGTTACTCTCAATTTAGCTCATAAGATCACTCACTCTCATATATATATATATATAGACACTTATGAGTTACTCTCAAATTCGCTCATAAGATTTCCCAACATTTGGCAGACAGACTCATATATATATATAGACCCTTATGAGTTACTCTCAATTTCCCTCATAAGGTTACCATATATATATTGACACTTATGAGTTACTCTCAAATTCACTCATAAGGTCACTCCACATTTGGCAGACAGACTAGAGCTCTAACTGAACGTAACCACTCGTCCGGCCACAGACGTGATTACGATTTAATACTATTAATAACCACCAGCCCGGTACGAGAGCGTGATTCACTAATAGATGCCATGGTCACCTCGTGACCTAGTGATCTCCACAGATCACAACAATTTATTGTTCCTCAACAATAAAACTCGACACCTCTCACAATATATTGTTTCTCAACAATAAACTCAATACCTCTCACAATATATTGTTTCTCAACAATAAACTCAACACAACTCCAACAATACATATTATTTCACGTAATAATATATATACAGACATTCACACAGGAATGTCTAGTAATACCAACAATAGTTCGTATGATTGCAACAAAATAAGCAATTAATTGTATTGGGTTCGTAATATGAACCACGTGAGGTTTACTCACCTCTAATCCAGCTGCGTCTTCTTAACAGCTCCATTAACAATCTCACGAATCGTCCGCCAAATAAATCCATCGATCACCTAATCCAATAATGATCTTAACTTAGCCAACAACTCAAAAGCACACATATACGATGATCCAACGGTCGGATCGAAATTATACGATGATCCAACGGTCGGATCCTCACGGATCGCCCTTAGGATCATCCTCCAAAATTATCATAAAGACTCAGATCTTCTTGAATCACTCTAACAAACATCTCCATAAAATTATATGAAAATCCGACGGTCGGATTCTCACGAATCGCCTTCCGAATCACTATTTCTCAATTATACGAAGATCCAACGGTCGGATCTTCGCCCGTGACCTCACAAAGTCACCGGGACAGTCATACGATCAACATATCCAAAATTGAAGCAAAACCGATGGTCAGATCTTCACAGATCGTAAACCGAAGATAAACGTAAAAACGTTAAATAGTAACGTCAAAACGTAAATCCACTATTTAACAACTTTTTCTAACATGACCATGTTATATATCAAAACGCTCGTATGGATGCATAGATCATCGCCTAGATAATGAAAACTCAAAATATGGTCTGATGCGCCGCCACAAGCGGTGGTCAGTGGGCGGTCAACGCGGCGGTCAACTCCAGTCAACCACCTCCGATGGCAAAGTGACCAACTACAAACTGGTTCAAAATGAAAGGGTGATCGACTTCCATACCTGGAGCTAAGCCTGGTTCGGCCTAGATTGTCCTAGATCAAGCGTTGAAGTTGGATTAATCCGGAGCGTCTGATCTGATTCCAGATTGAATCAGAGCCGTCAAAAAAGTCAAACCTTGATCAAGCACTCTACACCCAAAATCGTCATGCAAGGCCTATATGGGGATGATCAGGGGGAGGAGGAGATCACGAAAATGGGAACGATCGGCCCATGCAACGCCGGAAAAATGGAATTCCGGTCGGGTCGGATTCCTCTTGGCTGGCTTCTTCGATCCGGGTCTGGGAGCAGCGACGGGGCGAGGCGACACCGGAGGGAGGCTCGTCGTGGGCCGGCGATCCCAGGGAGGCCCGGGTCCAGGGACGGAGGAGGCTGGAGGGTGGTGAAAAAGCCGGGTCGGGTCGACTAAGACCCGTCGGGTCTGAGGGTCGAAGGAAGAGAGAGAACGGAGAGAGCTGGGGGACTGTTCAGCAAAAATGAAAATGTTTCGTCCTTAAATGAAATTTCTGATTTTTTTTCGATATTTATAGAAAATTCCCAAATTTCAAAAATTCATAACTTATTCATACGAACTCCGAATATTGCGTTCCACATGTCCACGAACTCGTATCGACGAGCTCTACAACTTTCATGAAGGAAGTTTTCCCAAATTTTGAACGTATAAGAAGTCACTTTTCAAGACCCCCTAAATAACGTTCGTTTTCGAAATAAAATCGTTCGAACTAATTCCACAACTCCTTCAAGCTTCGTATTCGTGCCCACGCCTACGAAATCATTTCCAAAATGTCATCGGACATTAATTTGAATTTTTCGGGTATTACAATCTACCCTCCTTAAAGAAATTTCGTCCCGAAATTTGAGCGTAAGTCAATTCCTCTCGATTAAGGTTGACCTAACCATAGAATCTCCATCTTTCCCAAATCTGTGTTAATCTACAAAGCCACGGCCCTTTGTATAAAAATACATTCCTATGGCCACTAAATCCTTTCATCACAATGTGAATTCACAAAACAACTGCTCAACATCACTCCACATCAATTACACAAAATCATTACGTGGATCATCTCATAGATCCTCACATAGATCATCACATAGATCTTCACATAGATCATTACTCTGTACTGGCATACAAGCACAGTAAACACCCCCACAAAGTGTTTCGCTACTCAATTAGCATCACGGTAAATCTCCATAGTAAAACTTAAGCATGCACCACTCTTTACAACCATAGAGATGCATCACTCAAAACAATCATCCCCAAAAGCACGCGAATAAATTATGTCACCCAGTGATGATGACTTGGGCTTGCTCAATCCTTGGGCTAAGCACTAGGGCTGGCCATTTGGGCCTGAAGAAATCGGACCATCCACATTTCGAACCGGCCCAAACCAATTTGGGTTTAACATTTGGGCCTACTATTCGGGCCGAACAATTGGGCTTACCATTTGGGCCTACAAATCGGCCCACCGACTTCCAGCTCGGCTACGGTATGAAATTGTACATACCGTAGGTATACCGTATATATGTATGCATACCGTACAGACCGTATATACGTATGCATATCGTACAACTGTATATACGTATGCATACCGTACAGACCATATATATGTATGTATACCGTACATACCGTATATACGTCCGTATATCAAGCATATACGAGATCCAAAAATATTTGTAAGAGGTAAGGTTCGAACTCCCGACCTCGAACACGAAGGTTTTGCTCCCAACCACTGAAGCAAGAGCTGCCTTCATTAATATATGCTCACGTGTTATATTTATTATGTCATAAGCGACATAAATAAAATAACAGGGAAGGCAAGGTTCGAAACCTCAACCTGCCGCACGAAACCTTTTTCCCCCAACCACTGGAGCACAAGTTGTGCTTAATATAATGTGTACAAATATTATACTTATTATGTCATAAGCGAACATAATAAAAATAAACGAGAGGCAAGGTTCGAACCTCTGACCTCTTGTACAAGAGCCTTGCTCTTCAACCACTAGAGCACCAGCTGCTCTCGTTACTATCCATGCAACTTCTTTTATTTATTCTATCATAAGCGATAGAATAACAACAAACTGTCGGTACACTCCACGTGCCACGACACGTCTCTTCCGTGATTTACGGAAAGCAAATCACTTTCGGCTAAAGCTGTCTGCCACAGCGTCTCGAGGTTCGGCCTGTCCCCTTACACGCTCTCCACGCGCCAACAACTTTTCCGGGTTTTCGGATGACTTTAATCCAACGCGTAGATTGAATCTCAGAGATCGTCCATCCAACGGTGGAGATCTGCTCACCTCGTTCTATAAATAGGTGCATCCTGGAGAAAAACTGTTCACACCAAAGAAAAGAAATTTTCCCCAGCCATTCTCTCTCAAACTCTGCAGTCTTCCTCTCGAAACTCAAATCCTTTCTTCATCAATTTCAATCCTTCTCTTCTGATCTTCTCTCCCATTTGAAGATTCGATTTCATCTTTCCTCTGAGAATCTCAGATCTCCAATCACCAGTTCAACAACTCCAATCCTTCTAACAAAATCTCCCTCAAACACTAAACCATGTATTCCTCGATATTCACATCCTCTCACCTCATGACCCAAGAGCCACGAACTCTGCAACTAATGGAGCTCCAAACCCCGCAACAAATGGAACCACAACAACAGCAACCAACAGAGGAGGGAGGAAACACCCAAGCAGCCGGGAGTAGTGCCAACATGGATTTCTGGCGAAGCCGTACCAGATGGATTCCTACTCCAGAACAAATAAGAATCCTCAAGGATCTTTACTACGTCAAGGGATTTAAGTGCCCATCTACAGAGCACATTCACGAGATCTGCCTCCAGCTGAACCAGTATGGACATGTTGAGGGTAAGAACATTTACTTTTGGTTCCAGAACGTCAGGGCTCGAGAGAAGCAGATGAATAGGTGTAATCAGGCTGCTCCAGTGCCCATGGGAACTAGTTCTCTTGGTACTGGTGGATCCATCGATCTCAATTTTGGGTCCACTGGTTCTACTGGTGCTGGTGGATCCATCGACATCAATTTTGGGCCAGCTGGTGGATCCATCGACATCAATTTTGGGTCCACTAGTTCTACTGATGATGGTAGATCCATTGATCTCAACTTTGGTTCCACCTATTCTACTGGTAATGAAGGATTTCTTGATTTAAATTTTGTTTCATAATCTTCCTCACACTTCAACACTAATACCAGTACAACTCTTTTGGCACAACAGGAGGACAAACATCCCTACAACAACGAGGAGGAGATCACCAGGAGGTTCAAACTCTTCCTCTGTTCCCCGTGCACAGCGAGGACGTCTTTGGTAACCTGAAGACTACTTCCGAGGAAGGTAGCGCATTTGGTTACTATTCTGGTGGCTCAGGCGGTTACCACAGTGGCTCAAACGTTTCTCTTGAGCTCAGCCTCAACCCATCCGGAGCTGCTGACTAGGCTTAGTATAGAATAGTCCTCGTTTCCCTTTTTGTAATATAAAATCAATAAGATTGTGTGCATGTTTTCTTTCCTTTTTGTTTAACCAACAACAACACCAAGGATCGAACCTTGGTCACTCAATACTCTTTTCAAAACCATCGAGAACTCTGCTGCACACATCTTTCATAATGATGCAATAAAACAATCACTCAAAACCTAGCAATCAATTAAGTCACACAGAGGTCAAGCTAGTATCCTCTGAGTCAAACCAAACACAATAATTTCGTCGCTAGAATTAGGGATTAATAAAGCTAAACACTTCCTGAGTTAGTTAGGAAAAACCCACATCTTTAGAGTTACACTTACAACTCTAAAAAAAATCTCGATCATTCCATCTATCAATTGCTTCAACAAGCAATATGTACCATCTTAGCATCCACTAATCGATACTGGTACAACACTCAGTATCTCACCCACGAATCACCTCACTGCTCATTTGGTGGTAAGTCAACATCTAGTGGTCAAAATTCTGTGATTATAGCACTTCACACTAACCACGTCATAATCCATAATCTGTCCTCACAACAGTATCTGGCCTCATAAATTAGTTATACAACCCTAGCACTCCTAGAGTTGAAAACAACGTTATTACCTAAGCTCATACATCAACACAATGTCTCTTCACAGTCAATCCTATCACGAGGTCATATCAATCTTTCCATAAGTCAACCATACACAAAATCCATCATAGTAACAACGAATTATGCATTACTACTCAACAATAGTCAGTGAAGCAGCACTCCACAATAATTTCCAATACCATCCGCAGACCTCAAACCACACCCCGACATTTAGCTAATATATAGTAGCTATCCTAAACACCAAACAACTGAGCATGAATGAATGCTCCATTATAACACAATTCCATCACTAAGCAACCAATAACTGCTAAGTATTCTTCAACTCAAAACATCTGCATATCCAACTAATGGAAAGTATCACAACTACTAGTCAAATACTCGTAACGACTTTAGATACAAGCATTGGTCAAACACCATGACCCCAACAACCAACGACTACAATGCACATAAGGATACTGTTTTTCGTGGAAACCATCCTCAATAACTCCACCAGAGTTTAATCCAAAGGTTCCCATTCCTCAAAGGTTATAACTCAAAGAAGCTACACAAACTCCACCACTTCACTTACAAAGTCAACCTATGCCATGATCACTTAACATACTACCCTTATTAAAGGTAACATAAGTATCTCCCAAATTACATCACTACACTCGTACACCAATATAGTCTTGAGAATTCTGTCTCATAATCTCTCACACTCCTATCATCTTGAGTTGGTGAGATCAATTCTCTTTTCAACTATTCCTAGGGTCTCAATCTCTTTCACCATTTCAACCCAAGAATAACATCCATCACATCAACTACAGGTAGACTAGGCAACTCAACCTCTAATGCCTCCACCTCATCCTCAACTGTCTCCATAGAAAGATCCTGTCCCTACATCAGACTCGACCTCTACCTCACCGACTCATCAGAGTAAAATCCAGAGGTTCCTATTCCTCGAAGATCACAACTCGCGGAAACTAAACTTATTCTAATACGAACTTAGTAGACAACTCTACCGTCCTACGGGCTTACACGTTGTCTAGACCCCATACTAAGACATACCCAATGATTATACCAGTACCGAAGAGTATATGATGGGGATCCGCTGCAGACGGGCCATCACTCGGGAGGTACTGATTATCACCAAATATGTACCTTACGCTCTGATACCAAACTGTCACGCCCCGAATTTTGAATAATCAATTCAAATCCGAAACATGAATAATTACAATTACAAAATCCAAATCTCGAAACTTCGAGTTCATTATTACAATTCACTCTCACAAGCAATATTGTAAAGCTCAAATGAGCATAACACACCTCACAACTTACAATTGCTGTAAAACTCTAACAATTGCTCTAACCGCACGATCATCGTCCTGGTTCTCCTGTCCTGTAGGATTACCCGCTACACAATTTGAATAGTGTACCGGGAGTTGCAACAACACAAAACCCGGTAAGTTTTCGACAGCTAGTATGAGTAAACAAGAAAGAACTGTTGATTTATTAAATTACAAGACCACCACAAACCCACGTTACTTTCTCACTCTCATATATATATATAGACACTTATGAGTTACTCTCAATTTAGCTCATAAGATCACTCACTCTCATATATATATATAGACACTTATGAGTTACTCTCAATTTAGCTCATAAGATCACTCACTCTCATATATATATATATATAGACACTTATGAGTTACTCTCAAATTCGCTCATAAGATTTCCCAACATTTGGCAGACAGACTCATATATATATATAGACCCTTATGAGTTACTCTCAATTTCCCTCATAAGGTTACCATATATATATTGACACTTATGAGTTACTCTCAAATTCACTCATAAGGTCACTCCACATTTGGCAGACAGACTAGAGCTCTAACTGAACGTAACCACTCGTCCGGCCACAGACGTGATTACGATTTAATACTATTAATAACCACCAGCCCGGTACGAGAGCGTGATTCACTAATAGATGCCATGGTCACCTCGTGACCTAGTGATCTCCACAGATCACAACAATTTATTGTTCCTCAACAATAAAACTCGACACCTCTCACAATATATTGTTTCTCAACAATAAACTCAATACCTCTCACAATATATTGTTTCTCAACAATAAACTCAACACAACTCCAACAATACATATTATTTCACGTAATAATATATATACAGACATTCACACAGGAATGTCTAGTAATACCAACAATAGTTCGTATGATTGCAACAAAATAAGCAATTAATTGTATTGGGTTCGTAATATGAACCACGTGAGGTTTACTCACCTCTAATCCAGCTGCGTCTTCTTAACAGCTCCATTAACAATCTCACGAATCGTCCGCCAAATAAATCCATCGATCACCTAATCCAATAATGATCTTAACTTAGCCAACAACTCAAAAGCACACATATACGATGATCCAACGGTCGGATCGAAATTATACGATGATCCAACGGTCGGATCCTCACGGATCGCCCTTAGGATCATCCTCCAAAATTATCATAAAGACTCAGATCTTCTTGAATCACTCTAACAAACATCTCCATAAAATTATATGAAAATCCGACGGTCGGATTCTCACGAATCGCCTTCCGAATCACTATTTCTCAATTATACGAAGATCCAACGGTCGGATCTTCGCCCGTGACCTCACAAAGTCACCGGGACAGTCATACGATCAACATATCCAAAATTGAAGCAAAACCGATGGTCAGATCTTCACAGATCGTAAACCGAAGATAAACGTAAAAACGTTAAATAGTAACGTCAAAACGTAAATCCACTATTTAACAACTTTTTCTAACATGACCATGTTATATATCAAAACGCTCGTATGGATGCATAGATCATCGCCTAGATAATGAAAACTCAAAATATGGTCTGATGCGCCGCCACAAGCGGTGGTCAGTGGGCGGTCAACGCGGCGGTCAACGCCAGTCAACCACCTCCGATGGCAAAGTGACCAACTACAAACTGGTTCAAAATGAAAGGGTGATCGACTTCCATACCTGGAGCTAAGCCTGGTTCGGCCTAGATTGTCCTAGATCAAGCGTTGAAGTTGGATTAATCCGGAGCGTCTGATCTGATTCCAGATTGAATCAGAGCCGTCAAAAAAGTCAAACCTTGATCAAGCACTCTACACCCAAAATCGTCATGCAAGGCCTATATGGGGATGATCAGGGGGAGGAGGAGATCACGAAAATGGGAACGATCGGCCCATGCAACGCCGGAAAAATGGAATTCCGGTCGGGTCGGATTCCTCTTGGCTGGCTTCTTCGATCCGGGTCTGGGAGCAGCGACGGGGCGAGGCGACACCGGAGGGAGGCTCGTCGTGGGCCGGCGATCCCAGGGAGGCCCGGGTCCAGGGACGGAGGAGGCTGGAGGGTGGTGAAAAAGCCGGGTCGGGTCGACTAAGACCCGTCGGGTCTGAGGGTCGAAGGAAGAGAGAGAACGGAGAGAGC
The DNA here is from genome assembly GCF_958449725.1 of Rosa rugosa. NCBI lineage: Eukaryota > Viridiplantae > Streptophyta > Magnoliopsida > Rosales > Rosaceae > Rosa > Rosa rugosa. The sequence continues at coordinate 13,528,026 of NC_084825.1, forward strand.
TGGGGGACTGTTCAGCAAAAATGAAAATGTTTCGTCCTTAAATGAAATTTCTGATTTTTTTTCGATATTTATAGAAAATTCCCAAATTTCAAAAATTCATAACTTATTCATACGAACTCCGAATATTGCGTTCCACATGTCCACGAACTCGTATCGACGAGCTCTACAACTTTCATGAAGGAAGTTTTCCCAAATTTTGAACGTATAAGAAGTCACTTTTCAAGACCCCCTAAATAACGTTCGTTTTCGAAATAAAATCGTTCGAACTAATTCCACAACTCCTTCAAGCTTCGTATTCGTGCCCACGCCTACGAAATCATTTCCAAAATGTCATCGGACATTAATTTGAATTTTTCGGGTATTACAAATACCAACAATAACGTCAATCAAACTCCATATTATTTGCTAGATGATTTTGACTATTAATCCTATTTAATAGGTGAATGGAGAATTTGATAGTGGCAGCTTTAGTAATTTTTAACAACATTGAGTTTTAATATTTATCCTATTTAATAAGTTTTTTTATTTTAAATAAACCTAATTAATTGGTTTGGGTGTATATTAAAACACTCTTATGGATGGGTTTATTCTAAAAGGGGTGTGTGGATTTGGGTGTAGAATCAAATTCCCCTTAAAGAAAAGAACAGGGCCTGAAGTATTTTTTCTGTCAGTAAAAGTTTAAGGACTAGACAATATTTAATTCTTAATTTGAAATTGAGCTTATTTTCCTTGAAGCCTATTAACCCAACTCCCCCCCCCCCCCCCCTTCTCACTCTCTCTCTCTTGTCTAGGCTTAAGCTAATATCCATCCTAGTACATACTTCAAATTGAGCTTATCTTTCTTGAAGCCTATTCACTTGCCTCTATGCTTAAACCAATGTCCATCCTAGTACTTAGTTTCCTTGAAGCCTATTCTATTCCCCAACCCTACCCTCTAGGCTTAAACCAATATCCATCCTAATACTTCCAAATTGAGTTTGTTTTTCTTAAAGCCTACCCTCTAGGCTTAATCCATCCTAACACTATCTTAGGAAACCCAAAAGTCATGGTAGAGCCCAATTGACATGCATTCCGTAGCCCGACATTCAACCTACCCCGTGGTAGTCGGAATCTGCCAAGAGCTCACTGGGAAGCAACCTTCCTAGCCTTGCCAAGTTGCCTTCACAACAAGCTTTTGTGAAGTAGGAATGGCACTTCTTGTCCGACATTGAAGAATATGTAAAGGAGAGGGGCTCCCTTCCCTATAAAAGAGACCCTTCCTCCCACTTATAGACTATCCCATTGCATCATTTGTAATCTTAAAGGGCCGCAAGACCCAAACACTAGTTAAACCTTTTAAGTGAACGTAATCTCCCGCCTTGGCGGGAGGCAAACCACTATACTTCTTTTGTCTCACTTACTCTCTCTCTTTCTCTCTAGTGTTAACTAGACCCCTCGGTCACACAGGTTAATAGTTACTTATGTAGAAGATTGCTATTTATTCGACGTATTATTTTGCGTGGAATAGGTAAGTTCGGCCACACTACTACCGGTTACCTTGATAGAAGGTTACCCTCTATTCGACGCATATCTTTGAGTGGATATATGGTTGACCATACTATTGGTACCATTTTACATAGACCGGATTTTATCAGGTGCTTCATGAAATGCTTAATTGCATCTCTTAGTATCTTTGTTAGGTTTTTATTTCTGATGCCTTGTTGCATCTATTGTTCTTGTTATTCTATCTTCTGCTGTAGTTTTTACATCTATAAGTTGTAATTTTTCTTATTATCTTTAATAAAGTGGCTGACTATTATTCTAAAAAAAAAAAATTAGCTCGGAAGAGTTGCCACATCGGTGACTTAACAAAACTTTTGGATGGATAGTAACGGAATTGACATATTGGTCCAAAATTGAGAGTACAAGGATTAAACATGTAAAATTAAAAGAACAGGGCCTGAAGTGTTTTTTCTGTCAGTAAAAGTTTAAGGACTAGACAATATTTAATTCTTAATTTGAAATTGAGCTTATTTTCCTTGAAGCCTATTAACCCAACTCCCCCCCCCTTCTCTCCTCTCTCTCTCTCTCTCTCTCTCTCTCTCTCTCTCTCTCTCTCTCTCTCTCTCTCTCTCTCTCTCTCTCTCTCTCTCTCGTCTAGGCTTAAGCTAATATCCATCCTAATACGTACTTCAAATTGAGCTTATCTTTCTTGAAGCCTATTCACTTGCCTCTAGGCTTAAACCAATGTTCATCCTAGTACTTAGTTTCCTTGAAGCCTATTCTATTCCCCAACCCTACCCTCTAGGCTTAAACCAATATCCATCCTAATACTTCCAAATTGAGTTTGTTTTACTTAAAGCCTACCCTCTAGGCTTAATCCATCCTAACACTATCTTAGGAAACCCAAAAGTCATGGTAGAGCCCAATTGACATGCATTCCGTAGCCCGACATTCAACCTACCCCGTGGTAGTTGGAATCTGCCAAGAGCTCACTAGGAAGCAACCTTCTTAGCCTTGCCAAGTTGCCTTCACAACAAGCTTTTGTGAAGTAGGAATGACACTTCTTGTCCGACATTGAAGAATATGTAAAGGAGAGGGGCTCCCTTCCCTATAAAAGAGACCCTTCATCCCACTTATATACTATCACATTGCATCATTTGTAATCTTAAAGGGCCGCAAGATCCAAACACTAGTTAAACCTTTTAAGTGGACGTAGTCTCCCGCCTTGGCGGGAGGCAAACCACTATACTTCTTGTGTCTCACTTACTCTCTCTCTCTTTCTCTCTAGTGTTAACTAGACCCCTCGGTCACGAAGGTTAATAGTTACTTAGGTAGAAGATTGCTCTTTATTCGACGTATTATTTTGCGTGGAATAGGTAAGTTCGGCCACACTACTACCGGTTACCTTGATAGAAGGTTACCCTCTATTTGACGCATATCTTTGAGTGGATATATGGTTGACCATACTATTGGTACCATTTTACATAGACCGGATTTTATCAGGTGCTTCATGAAATGCTTAATTGCATCTCTTAGTATCTTTGTTAGGTTTTTATTTCCGATGCCTTGTTGCATCTATTGTTCTTGTTATTCTATCTTCTGCTGTAGTTTTTATATCTATAAGTTGTAATTTTTCTTATTATCTTTAATAAAGTGGTTGACTATTATTCTAAAAAAAAAAAATTAGCTCGGAAGAGTTGCCACATCGGCGACTTAACTAAACTTTTGGATGGAGAGTAACGGAATTGACATATTGGTCCAAAATTGAGAGTACAAGGATTAAACATGTAAAATTAAAAGAACAGGGTCTGAAGTGTTTTTTCTGTCAGTAAAAGTTTAAGGACCAGACAATATTTAAGTCTTAATTTGAAATTGAGCTTATTTTCCTTGAAGCCTATTAACCCAACTGTAAGACTTCGGAAATTTGTTATTAATTCTTAAATATTTCCTGGGATTAATAAAGTGTTCGTTTGTACGATTTCATGGTTCGAGGGTGGAGTGGAATTATTTTCGGACGAATAATTATTCGAAGTTCTCGTTTTAGGGGGTTACGAGGTTTGACTTTTTATACGTTTAGATTCTGTGAGAACTTCCTTCACGAAAGTTGTAGCGCGTCGATACGAGTTCGTGGACATGTGGAACGCGAGAATCGGAGTTCGTATGAGAAAGTTATGAGTGATTGAAATTTGGGGAAAATTCTATAAATATAAGAAAATTCTGGATTTTTTTATAAATCCCAAAAGTTCCAAAAATCTCATTTTCCTCCCCAGATTTCTCTCCATTCTCTCTCCTCAGTCCTGACGGGTCGCGCTCGACCCAACCCGGCTGGAAACCAGCCTTCCCGGCGGCCGACGACCGAGGACCCGGCCCAGATCGACTCGCCCAGCCCTTCTCCGTCGACCACTGGTGTCAGTTGCACCGGTGGAGCAACCCAGAAGGAGATCGGAGACGTGAACAGTGACGGCGGGCCGACCCGGTTGGATTTCCCAGTTTCCAGCGACTCCTTGGCCGATCCTTCCCGGTTTTGGAATCTCCTCTTCCTCCTGATCATCCCCGTATAGGCCTTGCATCACGATTTGGGGTGTAGAGCGCTAGATCAAGGTTTGACTTTTTCGATGGTCCTGATTCGATCTGGAATCTGATCAGACGCACGAGTTTAATCCAACTTCCAAGCTTTATCTAGGACGATCTAGACCGAATCTCACTTAGCTCCAGGTATGAAGGTGGCTCATCTCTTCATTTTGAACAAGTTTGTAGTTGGTCACTTTGCCATTGGAGGTGGTTGACCCGGCGTTGACCGCCTGCTGACCCGTCGCTTGTGGCGGCGCGTCAGACTATATTTTTGTGTTCTGTTTTCAGTTTATGCATCTACGCATCGATACGGTCGTTTTGATATCTTATATGGTTATTTCGGAGAAAGTTGATGCATGTTAGGGTTTTAGGGTTTTCGATTCGTTTCGGTTTTCAATCCGTGAGGATTTGGCCGTCCGATCGACTTGTAGTTTTGATTTGTTGATCGTAGAGCTGTTCCGATGACTTTGTGTGGTCACGGATGAGGATCCGACCGTGGGATCGTCGTTTAAGTGTGTTTTATGAATCGGTTGCTAAGTTAAGGTCGTATTTGTTTAGGTGATTAACGGCTTTGGTTGGGCGAACGGTTGTGATTGTGATTTTGGGCTGTATTGAAGACGCAGCTGGATTTGGAGGTGAGTAAATCTCACGTGGTTCATTTACGAACGGATTTATTTATTACTCGGAATTACTTGTTTAATTGTTAAATCATTTTCGAAACAAATTATTTGTTTTAAAATATATGAACTTGATTGACAACGGTTCATGGGTAGGTTAAAACAATGTTTTGATATAAAATGATTTTCGAGAAGTATAATTTATAAAACTATAGTTGGTATTAGTGGTCATTCCTGCGTGAATGATTACGTATATATATATATTTACGTGGAATATATATATATGGATGGTGTGACATTGTGATGTGCGTATGAACTGTGAATTATTCAGAATGTGGTTTTGTGCGTTTACTCTTTGTGGAAAATTCGTTATATCAGGGGCTTGTTGATTTGTCGTGTTGAAAGAGTAATTGAGTTGGGGTAACATTTTGAGTCATATGGGATTCTTTGTAAATGTTTGCTGATCTTCGGATCTGGAGTCACTGTGGGTGACCGTTTTCTGATCTTCGGATCTGGTGTTTATTTGGAGTTGATGGGTGATCATCTACTTTAGTCAAAGTCGATGGGTGAACATCGACTATCGACTTTAGTTTGGAGTTGATGGGTGATTATTGACTTTAGTGTGAGTTGTTTGACTTCTTTATTTATTTTCCTTTTCTTTCTAATTGTTGAATTTTATGTAATCTCCTGAACTAAGTCATATGCAGGGATTACTGTCTTTTTGTATTGTTTGTTTTAATGTAAATTCCTGAACTAAACTCTATGCATGGATTTATATGATTTCTATTGTTTGTTTTTAATGTGATCTCCTGAACTAAGTTTCCATGCAGGGATTACCGCTTTTTGTATTGTTTGTTTTAATGTAAATTCCTGAACTAAACTCTATGCAGGGATTTATATGATTTCTATTGTTTGTTTTTAATGTGATCTCCTGAACTAAGTTTCCATGCAGGGATTACTATGAATTCTTTTGTTTGTTTTCATGTGATCTCCTGAACTAAGTTTCTATGCAGGGATTATTGATTTTGCTTAATTCTTATTGTGGGTACAGTTGTGGGTTGTGATCTGTAGTGATTGATAAATGAGTTGGGGTGGCATGATTTTGGCAACCGCGTTATGTTGAGGGAAATAAGTATGATTTCCTGATTGTGCTGTTGAGGCAAAGGAATAGTGATCTAATAGATTGTGGGGACGTAAAATGAATTGAGAGACAGAGCATGTGGGTTTTTAGTTGGGTTGAAATTGTTGAGCATGTTATTGATTAATTTGAACTTGACGTTTTGTTGTGATAATTGCATATTGTTTTGTTAAGCTAAGATGGTGAAAGCATGTATTTTGTGGAATTAAATATTGTTGCTTTAATTATCTCACGAGCTGAGAAATTATAAGCATGAGTGACGTGAGTCACTTTATTTGAGTTTACTCATACGGGCTGAAAAGCTTACCGGGTTTGTTGTTTACATTCCCGGTGCACTATTTTATGGTGTAGGGGTTATTGTGCAGGTTAAAATATCGGGTGATCGTTATCGAAGCTGAGGTGGACTTTCCGTCACGTGGGTGTAGAAGGGCACTTATACTTGTAGTCTTCCGCTGTGTAGTGAGTTGGTGAGAGTGGTTACACGTTGAATTGATATTCAGTTTAATTTGTAAACTATTGTAATGTAATATGTGACTCTAAAGAACGAGTCAGTATTGACATTGTGAGTTCAGTTTGTTTGTTGCTTAGTTTATTTGAAAATTTTCTAAGAGTCTTCTTATGATTGTTTGTTTTCGCGTTTCGGATTTGAATTCATTTATTCAAAATTCGGGGCGTGACACCAACCCCCCCCCCCCCTTCTCTCTCTCTTGTCTAGGCTTAAGCTAATATCCATCCTAGTACGTACTTCAAATTGAGCTTATCTTTCTTGAAGCCTATTCACTTGCCTCTAGGCTTAAACCAATGTCCATCCTAGTACTTAGTTTCCTTGCAGCCTATTCTATTCCCCAACCCTACCCTCTAGGCTTAAACCAATATCCATCCTAATACTTCCAAATTGAGTTTGTTTTTCTTAAAGCCTACCACACCCCCCCCCCCCCCCCCCTCTAGGCTTAAACTAATATCCATCCTAATACTTTCAAATTGAGCTTATTTTTCTTGAAGCCTATTCACGCCCCTCTAAGCTTAAACCAATATCCAACCTAGTACTTATTTTCCTTATGACATTCATATGACTTGTATCAAACCTTGTCAGTCGTGCAAACCCGGTCATCTAAAGAGTTTCTCCCTTTTAATCTCTCTCATAGAGATTCAATTAAGATAATACAACATACATGATATGCATAAATAAATAATACATGACACGGGTGAAACAATGCAATGTTGGCAATATTTTACATATAAAGTATGGATGCCGTTTCAAATCTACATAAACCTACTTCATTTAAGAATTAAATAATGTCTACTCTCTATACTTATAGGGTGCTAACGTTTCAGTCCCTCATGTTTGAATTTCACCCAATTGCTCATCCAACTCTCAATTTTCTCACAATAAGTCCCTGTCATCAAGCTCTGTCCCAATTGTCTGTGAAGTTGCAGACGTGGCAACCTTGAGTCAACACAGGGCACCACGTGGATTGTAAAATATCGAAAATAACCTTGCCTCTATTATGGTGGTTACGATATGATATACCCCAAACCCAGTTCCTAAACTCCCAAAAAACCCTAAAATTCAAATTTGTGAAAATGGAACCAAGCTCTTCTCCATGATCCCACAAACCCAGAATCTGATATCGTTGAAAATCCAAAACCCTAATTCATAATCGGATTATCAATCATCCATTGTTGGGCAGCACACCGCAACCCGAGTCGAAGAAGAGACCAACGTTGTGTGGCAGCGACATGATCGTGAACTACGCTGATTTGTGGGTTCCTAGAGCTGCAGACGAGGAGAACGAGAATGATAAAATCCTTAATTATGGTAAGTTTTTGAGGGGAACTATTTCATCTCCAATATCAATTGATTGAAGATGACCAAATCTAGGGTTTTTAAAATCAAAATTTGATGCTTAAAAATTCTAGGGCTTCTGTTTCTGGGTTGTGGGTATGCATATATGTACGTTTATGGTTTTGGAGGGAATACTGGTAGCTAAAAATGGTTTTTGTTACTGTGGTGATGGTTTCAAGTGCTAGGGTTTGAAGATGGCAATGAGGATGGGGATTATGACCCCAAAGAAAATGATGAGGAGTATGATCATGAACAATATAGGGATGAATGGATGGAGGGAGTTATGCATGAAGGTGCTATACACAATGAAGATAGTAGTAAAAGGTCAAGAGTCCAAGAAGATATAAGAGAGTTTGTAATAATGAGGACAGGTTTGGTTATGAAGATTTAGACCATGAAAGGTTCGGTTTTACAAAATTCTGATGGGGAAACTGAAGATGAAGGACTTGAATTCAATCCCAAATCTGACATGAAGAAACCAGATTTTAGACTGAAACAGATGTTTGCCACAGTTCGAGTCTTGAGAGATGCATTGAGGGAGCATGTTATTCAAGGTGGCTGGGAGTATGTCTTCATCAAGAATGATAAGACAAGGTTGAGAGTTGTGTGCAAGGAGCACAATAGTCCCTTCTTTATGTTTACTTCCAAAATGTAGCATGAGAGCACTCTCATGATCAAGGGTTATGAGCCTCCACAAAAATGCACAAAGAAGTTCAATAACAACATGGTTAAGCTTAGATATTTGATAGCAAAGTTTAAAGATCATATTGCTCTCAATGAGAGTGTGAAGCCAGGTATGTGGTTGAATGTCGAATTATGTTACTAAATTATGTTTGCAATTATGTTTCTTCATCTAACTAGTGTGTACTATTTATTGTTGTAGAATCTCTTGCTAAGACAACATCAACAAGCATTAGAGTAATGGTTTCATAGTCAATGGCATATAGAGCTAAAAGGGCTGCTCTGTTGGAATTTGACGATAGCACAAGTGAGCATTATGCAAGGCTAAGTGATTATGGAACAGAGCTTCAAAGGGTTGATCCAACAATAACTATTGATATTAAATGTAGTTTCCCTGAGTCAAGCAAGAGACCTGCTTTTAGACGAATGTATATTTGCTTGGGAGCTCTAAAGAATGGCGTCAAGGAAGGTTGCAGATCTGTCATTGGATTGGATATGCACATCTGAAGGGACCTTTTGGGAGACAACTTTTAATAGCTATAACACATCATGGGTCGTGGCATATGCAACGGTGGAGCTGGAAACCAGATACATAAATCTGGTTTTCGGAGTTATTAAGGATCTGAATATTGAACATGAAGGAAGAGGTTGAGTGTTCATAAGTGATAAACAGAAAGGTCTTATACCTGCATTTGAAGAGGTTGTCCTAAGGGCTCATATTAGATTTTGTGTGAGGCATATGTGGACAAACTTCAGCTTTTTCCAAGAAAGTTCATCAAGGATCAGATGTGGGCCTATGCAAAAGCAACCACCTTGCCTTATTTTCATAAACAAATACAAAGCCTTGATGTGATGCTTACAAGTGGATGACAGGTACTTGAATATCTTTCAGTTTCAATGTTACTTTTTTCTTTACAGCCTCTGATTTTTAATCACAACCTAATTGATAATGTTTGCAACACCCGAGAGACCAGCTCGACATTGGTGTAGGGCTTTCTGTAAGTTTCCATTTTCAGAAACTCACCCTAGGATAGATTTCAGTTTCTTTCAACCGATCCAGTCCATTTTAGTTTTCCAGCGATTTCTCCTCCATCTAGTGACAGGTTTGGACGCCATTGGTCACATTTAAACTGCCTTTCCTTTATCTACAACTCTGTTGTAGCTTAGTGGTTCGAATCGAGTTGTGAATGGCGCAGCAAGGTGGAAATTGAGGTAACGACACTGTTTCAAGTACAACGTTGGTTCTTCGTACTTCGATCACCTATGGCCGCCCCACAAGTCAGGTTTTGAAGTCTTTGAGACGTATTCCAATCCCTTCAAGCCTCTTTATCCAATTTGATGTGTGAAGCCCAAATCGAACAAGTGAAATTCTAGGATTTTCATCGCCGTTTTGAGGTAAGTTCGGACCAATTGGTTGTGTTTATGACTTTGTTGTAGTTTTTAAGAATGGTTGGGGTTGTTGTAAGGAAGATTTTGACATAGGTGGTTTCATCCAATTTCGGGGTCGGAGACAGCAGCATGTGGGGCTGATTTCGGCCTTCTAATTTAGCTGGTTGGTTTGGTTGTAGAGTGTAGAACTTGTAGATATGTGTTTGGTAAAAATAAGAGAAGGTTTGTTATAGATTGGGAATTTCAGAAGTTCCCAGTGTTTCAGATTGTTGATTTACGAATTGATGTTAGTGGTTAATTTTGGGTTGAATCCGAGAAGTTTGAAGCAATTAGGTTTCAGGGTTCAAGTTTAAGATTCGATTATTGTTCTTTATATTCCAAATTCCGAATCATGAGTTTTTGTTTATGATTACCATTTTGTACAGGACGTGAGGAGATCCCACTTGAGGAGGGTTCCGATCAATGGTAGGATTAGCCGTATATTGTGTCAGAACACTTTCTTTTAAAAATATTATGCGTGCAATAATTCTTTTCATAAATGATGGTCTACTTATTCGAGATTATAATTTGGTTTCGAAAATGGCTTGTGATCACTATACTAGTAATTGTTTAATAGACATTGCTTTAATAGCATGCTCATTTAGGATTCGTTTTTCTTTTTCTTTTTCTTTTTCATTCTAACGTTTATCATGCTCAATGGTGTGTTTTTATTTGATTATGTCTCAATAAGTTGCAGGTGGGATTGAAACTCTATCAATCACAGAAGCCTTTGGGAAATTTAGGTGAGAACTATTTCATTGAGCTAGTATCATTGTTATCTATAATCTGAAATGTTTGATTAACAGAGAGAAATTATACACTGCCATGCCAAGTAAAGTTGAATACCAATACTCGTACAAGTGTGCATCCCATTTATTATCTTTCTTGCATTATAAACGAGTAGCTAGTCTAATGGCCTGTAGATTTTTGTCTTTTTTGAGGGATATTTCTGATTTTATTTTTCAATGCCTTTGAATTTAGGAAGACCAAGTTCTCGAGTTAACTTTGCCAAGACTACAAATAGGATGGGTCTTTTTGGTAGAGGAACAATGCTTCAAGTCTAAGAAGGAGAAGCTGGAAAGTTGTTTAGGACATGTAATTTTCTTTTATGGATGCTAGTGAGAAATAATTGTATTCTCCTATGAATATTGTTGTATGCACTATGATAAATAAATTTGAATAAATATCAGTGTTCTTTGTTTGACGACTATTGCAACTTCTTACTTGGAACAAACAAGAAATCGATCATAAACTAAAAAATGAAGTATGAAATGGAAAAGAAAACACTTGTACGATTGTACCCTTATGAAGTGATGTCTGAAAATCTTGATCTTTCTCTACACCTACTAAGACATCTGTCAAATTTTAGTTTTACTTCGGTTCTGAACTGATGTCTATTAACATAATTCTAGTAGTAGATTGGTTTAATTATTGGACTCGTTTTTCCTTGATGATTTTCGAAGATGCATATCCTCTATATGTTTTGAAATAATATTGAGTTTTTCAAGGAATTTTCTAAAACAGGCTTACTGCTTAATTTATGAATTTGGTCTATCTCACATGTTATTATTTAATGATTTGGGAAATTGTGTTTCACTTATTTATGGCATTTTTTCTTTGCTATGTTCTTGGGAATGATTTTACTTGAGATTTTCCAAGCACAGTTGGGAACTGTACTCGTATCTTGTTTTGCGAGATTTTAGGGAAGCCTTACTGGTTTTTGGTTTTCTCTTGATTTTCATATGCTATACTTGTGGTGATTATATTATCATGCTAGCATGTTGTCCGTCTTTGTGGTGACATAGATTGGATCACAGAAGCCTGTCCACCTTTGTCGTGCTAGGTTGCTGCCTCTATTTCGATAAATTTTAATCCCAGTATCCTATCCGCCTCAGTGGCGTAAGGGTATGTACAGGAGTATGGAAGTACGTACTTTAGCCTGGGAGGCTATCACCCGAGTCCGGGAGGCTCACTCGTATGGCTATCGTCTTCCCCTACTTATACTTTATTAGTTTTGACTAGCTGGACTAGTCAGTTTTATCATTTGAATTATATTATTAAACTCTTGCATGCATTCTTTTCTACTACTGTAAAAGTGGGAAAGTATTAAGTTATCGTTTCTCGTTTATTTTACGAAATTTTACTTTTTGTCCACTCACGCTAACGATTTTAAATTACTTTCCCCTAGGCCTTTTGTTTTCAAACGCTCAGTCTGCAGATCAGTGTTCGGCATTAGTAGGAGTTGAGGCATAGTATCCACATCAATTGCTGTCATCTTGTATGTAGATTATCTGTTTGACCTACCAGTTGTTATTTCAGTTGCTTATCTTAGATTGCTCTGATCACCTTGGAGATGTTATCTAAATTTGTAGTATTTTTATTTAGGGTCTATGACCCAACTACGAGGGTTTGTGTAATATGATTTGTGGATCTTACTGTTGAGATATCTGTGCTTTGAGATATTTTTACTTGGTTGTGAAATTGGAATAATTTGGGGAGCAGGGTGGCTCCAGAAGTTTAAAGGTGGGTTTTATATGTTGTTAGAAGTGTTTATTGTGTTTCTCTAGCTTTGGGTTGTTCACTTTTAGGGGAGGTTCTGATGAATTTTCTGTAAAATCTTTTTGAAAACTGGGCTTCGCATGGCCACCTTGGATTTCAAAGTGAATTCCGGGACTGGTCTTGTCATGCTTGCTCTAATCTTTTGATAAGATAATTATAGCTAACTTTAATTCCAGTGGTATTTGTACTTGAACAATTGTTGAGGATGTAATGCTCTGATTTTTGTTTTTGGTAAATTAGAGCTATGTTCTTTTGGCTTGCAAGGGCAGAACATAATATGTATTTTGGGTTTATTATGAATGTAAGTGAATGGTTGTCTTGAACCTTCATTATTCAATTTATGCTTCCAGATGACTATGCTTGTTTGTGTTATTATGTGCAAAAAATTAGCAACAGTCATTTTTTGGTTTATGATTTATGCTGCCAGTATGTGATTTTGGGACTTAGAGGCAAAAATTGACCAAGCTGGAGGGAAAAAAATGGAAAAAATAAAGCAAGGGTAAGTTGGACATTTTTCCTTTGAAATGGACTGCAGCCTGCTAACTTGGCATGAAAACGACTGCCACAGCAAGGACCTATTGTGAGAAAATTGAGAGTTGGAGGAGCATTTAGATGAAATTCAAAATTGAGGGACTGAAACGTCGACACCCTAAAACTACAAGAAGTAAACAATATTTAATCCTTCATTTAATTACATAAGAGTAGTACTAGAGATCCCAAAAAACTATACCAAATTGCAATCCCAAATGATGTGGCATTTGCCACCTCATCCCTAATTATTTCTAACATGTTTTTATATCAATTAGTTTTGATTTACAGTTGCAACTAATTGCTATATTATTATTTTTAAGAAAAATTGACAAAAATAATATTGTGAATCTGCAATCCCAAAATTGATCTACAACATCATGGATCTTCATATACCGCCATCGCCCTCGTCGCATGAGGCACCAACATCTACTATTAATATATGGTCAAGGGCTTAATGCATATGTTGGCCACAGATTAATGCGAAAGTCTATTTGTAATCACTGAGGAAACTTGGTATAAATGGTTGTCGGTGCATAAGCCCTTCAATAATCCCATGATCAAATTCTCCATACATGCTTTTGTTCTTGAGATAGGTCCTGAATATCTGGTTGTTAAAATCATCAACACTTGAGATTGGAATAAAAATAAATTGCAGTGTATCAAAATAAATCCAAAATAAAGAAGATGACTGTCAGATACAGCAACTACAAGGTATACAATGGCTTTGAAAATCAGAATCTCTAGGAATTATGATAAACAACTGTGAGTTGAGAGGAATTAAGATTTATCCTTTGACGAGGTGGTGTTAGCTCAGTGGTTAGAGCACCCATTACCTAATGACGAAGTCATGGGTTCGAGTCACCATGGGGGTAGGAGTGAAATCCTTTGATCCTCTTTTTTTTTTTTTTTTTTTAAAAAAAATTATCCTTTATTTCTGCACTTTTATATCTAATCTTCGTCAATCATCATCTTTAAAGATCATAGCTTTGTCAGAGAAATTACAATCAATAGAAGAATCATATCTGACCAACATGTTTACATCCTTTGGAATGATTCCAGAAATTAAAACGGAAGACAAAGAATTTAGTGGTGGTGGCATGGATATGGTGGCTGTTGGAGGATGAATAATTTTAGAGATTTTAGGTTTTCTTCAAGACATGAGTTTGGGCAATTAGATTGATTAACTAAACAAATTTCTTTTTTTATTATTTGTTAGAAATAAGCAAATTAATATCGACATATGTTTAAACAAAAAGAAAAAGAAAAAGAAAAAACAGGTTGGGTGCTAGCTCCTTGCAGGATTTGGCAAGAAGATTCATGGTTGTTAGGGTTTTGAAAGCAACTTATATAGAGATATTAATATTATTTTATTTCTTTTAAACAATTCCAATTCTAATCTAAATGGGGCTTCTAGAAGCTGGGACCTGAGTTAAAACCATATGATCAGTACGTAGTTGGTGTGGTTGAGGTTTTTGAGGGTCTTAAGTCTTAACACCCCAAGGAAGGACGTATGTGGATTGAAGATACCAGTTTGATTGCCGAAATTTGCTCCCTAGCCAGAAAATGGGATACAATGGAGGAAGTTTTGGGATTTGCAACTACCGTTCAATACCTAAACAATTTAATTTTTTATTAAAAAAACTGTTTATTTTATCTTTAAAAAATATAGTTTGCAAAAAGAATATACCATGTGAAAATTATAGGGTGATGCTATTTGAGATCCTATTTTGGTATAAATTTTTGAGATCTCTAGCATTTTTCATTACATAAATCTACTTTATGACTATAAGCTACTTTTTAGTACTATTCTAGAATTGACTCTGTCACGCCCCGGATTTTGAATAATAAATTCAAATCCGAAACATGAATTAAACCACTTAATCAAATAAACGTTCTGAATTTTTTTCTCAATATAACCTCACCACACGGTACACAAACTCCAAATCTCGAAACCTCGAGTTCATTATTACAATTCACTCTCACAAGCAATATTGTAAAGCTCTAAATGAGCATATATAATACACCTCACAAAGTAATTTAGATCGACACAATTGCAGCTACTCTACGCAGCTCGATCTCCATCCTGATTCTCTTGACCTGTAGTAGTACCCGCTACACAATTTGAATAGTGTACCGGGATTGCAACAACACCAAACCCGGTAAGCTTTTGACAGCTAGTATGAGTAAACAAGAAAGAACTGTGATTTATTAAATTACAAGGCCACCACAAACCCACGTTACTTTCTCACTCTCATAGATATATATATAGACACTTATGAATTACTCTCAATTTCCCTCATAAGGTCACTCACTCTCATATATATATATATATATAGACACTTATGAGTTACTCTCAATTTCGCTCATAAGATTTCCCAACATTTGGCAGACAGACTCATATATATATATAGACCCTTATGAGTTACTCTCAATTTCCCTCATAAGGTTACCACATATATATAGACACTTATGATTTACTCTCAATTTCACTCATAAGGTCACTCCACATTTGGCAGACAGACTAGAGCTCTAACTGAACGTAACCACTCGTCCGGCCACAGACGTGATTACGATTTAATACTATTAATAACCACCAGCCCGGTACGAGAGCGTGATTCACTAATAGATGCCATGGTCACCTCGTGACCTAGTGATCTCCACAGATCACAATAATTTATTGTTCCTCAACAATAAAACTCAACACCTCTCACAATATATTGTTTCTCAACAATAAACTCAATACCTCTCACAATATATTGTTTCTCAACAATAACTCAACACAACTCCAACAATACATATTATTTCACGTAAATAATATATATATAGACATTCACACAGGAATGCCTATTAATACCAACTATAGTTCATATGATTGCAATAAAATAACGTAATTAAATGTATTGGGTTCGTAATATGAACCACGTGAGGTTTACTCACCTCGATAATCCCGTTGCGTCTTCAATTCAGCTCAAAATACTATCCACAATCGTCCACCAACTCAAACCGTCAATCACCTAGTCAGATACGATCTTAACATAGCAATCATTCATAAACCACACATATACGGAAATCCAACGGTCGGATTCTAATTTAATGATGATCCAACGGTCAGATCGAATTTATATGATGATCCAACGATCGGATCCTCACGGATCGCCCTTAGGATCATCCTCCAAAATTATCACGAAGATCCAACGGTCGGATCTTCCTGAATCGTCCTTACAAACATCTCCACAAAATTTATACGAAAATCCGACGGACGGATTCTCACGAATCGCCTCCCTAATCACTGTTTTGCATTTATACGAAGATCCAACGGTCGGATCTTCGCCCATGACCACACAAAGCCACTGGGACAATCATAAGATCATCATATCAAAACTACAAGTCCATCTGACGGTCCTAACTTCACAGATCACAAATCTAACGATCGAAATCGATCGAAACTTAAAAATTCATAACTTAATCATACGATCTCCAAACATTATGAATTATATATGCACACGATCGTATCGACACGTAGAACACAAAAATGGACAGAAGCTGCCCTTGGAGTGGCCGGAGGTCGCCGGAAACCACCATCACAGTGACGGCGCCGCCGCCCATCTAAAGTCAAAATTTGATAAAACTCACAACATGAAAGTCCTTCATCTCAACTCCAATTTCACTTTTCATAACTACGACAAAGTCAGATTATAAGCCAAAAGATTGAATTTTACCTTGGAAGTCGACGGATCCGATGAACCTTGGTTTCAAAACTCCAAAATTCGATCACCCCGGATCAAATCGCTGCAAGCCTTCTTGGGGATAGCTTCTACTTCCTCTGGGCTAGAAAATCCCTCAAAGAACTCGAGCTATAGTGGCCGGAGCTGGGAGAACCAAGGTGGCGAAGGAAGACGATTTCCAGCTCGGGCTGTGCGGCTTCTCGGTCTTCTAGCGGCCACCACGATGGTTATCTCAAGTCGATGTCTTCTGGAAAGTTGTAGAAAACTTCACGGTGAGAAAAATTGCTTTTGGAATCAGGTCGATCGGAGGCCTGTAGAGGAAGATATGGCCAGACAAAGTAGAGCCCAGAAAAAGTGGGGAAGAGCGAATTCGTCTCCGACGAGGCTCTCTTCTCGACCTTGTAGAGCCTCATACAGCTCGTATTTCACTTCGATTTCTTCTACAAACTCGTAAAGGGGGTCGAGACCAGAAAACTCCACTTTGTTTCACATCAATCGGTGGCCGGATGAGGAAGAACGAAGGTGACGAAGGGAGGGGGTCGCGGCTGGGCTCGGGAGAGAAATGGGGAGAAATTTCTGGAGTTCCAGAAATTCTGTCCTCATTTGCAATATTCGGATTTTTTTTTCATATTTATAGAAAATCCCAATTTTCAAATATTCGTAACTTATTCATACGAACTCCGAATATTGCGTTCCATATGTCCACGAACTCGTATCGACGCGCTCTACAACTTTCATGAAGGAAGTTTTCCCAATTTCCCAATGTATAAAAAGTCACTTTTTGAGACCCCCTAAATAACGTTAGTTTTCAAAAATTAATCGTTCGAACTAATTCCACAACTTCTTCGAGCCTCGTACTCGCTCCCACTATCGTGAAATCATTTCTAAAAATCCACGGAATTTAATTTGGATTTTTCGGGGTATTACAATCTACCCTCCTTAAAGAAATTTCGTCCCGAAATTTAAGCGCAAGTTAATTGCTCTCGATTACGGTTAACCTAACCATCGAATCTCCATCTTTCCCAAAACTGTAGTAATCTACAAAGCCACAGCCCTTTGTATAAAAATACATTCCTATGGCCACTAAATCCTTTCATCACAAACGTAAACTCACACAACAAGAATTCACAAATGAAATCCTCATTCCCACTTAAGTCATCAACATGACATTCCTTCACCGCATCATTTCTCAAAATTACAACATAACAATTGCCTCAACACAACAATACAACAATATAGCTGTTTTCTCACTGATCGTCATCCTGTACAGGCATACAATCACAATAAACACTTCCACAAAGCGTTTCGCTACTCAATTAGCATCACTCAAAACAAATCATTCTCAAAAGCACGCCAATAAAACATGTCACCCAGTGATGATGACTTGGGCTTGCTCAATCCTTGGGCTAAGCATTAGGGCTGGCCAATTGGGCCGAAGGAACCGAACCATCCACATTTCGAACCGGCCCGAACCAATTTGGGTTTAACATTTGGGCCTACCATTCGGGCCGAACAATTGGGCTTAACATTTGGGCCTACCATTCGGGCCGAACAATTGGGCTTACTATTTGGGCCTACCAATCGGCCCACCAACTTTCAGCTCGACTACGGTATGAAATTGTACATACCATAGGTATACCGTATGTATGTATGCATACCGTATAGACCGTATATACATATGTATACCGTACAAACTGTATATACGTATGCATACCGTGCAGACCGTATATATGTATGTATACCGTATATGCGTCCGTATATCAAGCATATACGAGATCCAAAAATATTTGTAGGAGGTAAGGTTCGAACTCCCGACCTCGAACACGAAGATTTTGCTCCCAACCACTGAAGCAAGAGCTGCCTTCATTAATATATGCTCACGTGTTATATTTATTATGTCATAAGCGACATAAATAAAATAACGGGGGAGGCAAGGTTCGAAACCTTAACCTGCTGCACGAAACCTTTGTCCCCAACCACTGGAGCACAAGCTGTGCTTAATATAATGTGTACAAATGTTATACTTATTATGTCATAAGCGAACATAATAAAAATAAACGAGAGGCAAGGTTCGAACCTCGGACCTCTAGCACAAAGGTACAGCCTTCAGCCACTCGAGCACAAGCTGCTCTCGTTGTTATCCATACCATTCCTTTTATTTAACCCAAGCCGTTCTCAAACTGTTTCAACAAACCGGCCCAAAACACCCAAAACTGTTGTAGAAATCCGGCCCACTAATTTTTCACCCAAAACTATTCAGAAATTCAGCCCACGAATTTTCCCCAAAACTATTCAGAAACTCGACCCATCGGGCCTCCACCCACAACTACAGTGTGAGTCTTGATCAGAGACAAGCCCAAGTACGGCCCACCTGCCACGGCTTATCCCTTCCGTGATTTAAGGCAATCAGAATCACTTTCGGCTAAAGCTGTCTGCCACAGTGCCTCGAGATTCGGCCTGTCCTCTTACGCGCTCAACACGCGCCAACAGCTTTTCCGGGTTTCGGGGCGACTTTAATCCAACGCGTGGATTCAAATTCTGAGATCGTTCATCCAACGGTGGAGATCTGTTCACCTTGTTCTATAAATAGGTGCATTCTGGAGAAAAACTGTTCACACGAAAGAAAAGAAATTTCTCCAGAGTTTTAGCCTTTCTCTCTCAAACTCTTCAACCTTTCTCTTCTCAAATTTCCAGTCCTTCCCTCACAAATCTTCAATCCTTCTCTCTCAGATCTTCAGCCCTTCTTTCATCTGAGAAGTTCAGATCTCCAACACCACTCTCAACATCATCGTTCTTCAATTTTCACTTCCTCTCAACCCAACACCATGGAACCACGAACTCTGCAACTAATGGAGCTCCAAACCCAGCAACAAATCGAGGATGGAGGAAACAACCAAGCAACCGGGAGTAGTGCCAACACGGATTTCTGGCGAAGCCGTACCAGGTGGATTCCTACTCCAGATCAAATAAGAATCCTCAAGGATCTTTACTACGACAAGGGAGTTAAGTGCCCAACTACAGAGCACATTCACGAGATCTGTCTCCAGCTGAACCAGTATGGACAGGTTGAGGGCAAGAACATTTACTTTTGGTTCCAGAACGTCAGGGCTCGAGAGAAGCAGATGAAGAGGTGTAATCAGGCTGCTCAAGTGCCCATGGGAACTAGTTCTCCTGGTACTGGTGGATCCATTGATCTCAATTTTGGGTCCACTGGTTCTACTGGTGCTGGTGGATCCATCGACATCAATTTTGGGCCAGCTGGTGGATCCATTGACATCAATTTTGGGTCCACTAGTTCTACTGATGATGGTAGATCCATTGATCTCAACTTTGGTTCCACTGATTCTACTGGTAATGAAGGATTTCTTGATTTAAATTTTGTTTCATATTCTTCCTCACACTTCAACACTAATACCAGTACAACTCTTTTGGCACAACAGGAGGACAACCATCCCTGCAACAACGAGGAGGAGATCACCAGGAGGTTGAAACTCTTCCTCTGTTCCCCGTGCACGGCGAGGACGTCTTTGGTAACCCGAAGACTACTTCCGAGGAAGGTAGCGCATTTGGTTACTATTCTGGTGGCTCAGGCGGTTACAACAGTGGCTCTAACGTTTCTCTTGAGCTCAGCCTCAATCCATCCGGAGCTGCTGACTAGGCTTAGCATAGCATAGTCCTCGTTTTCCTTTTTGTAATATAAAATCAATAAGATTGCATGCATGTCGTTTCTTCTTTTTGTTAAACCAACAACAACACCAAGGATCAACCTTGGTCACCCAATACTATTTTCAAAACCATTGACAACTCTGCTGCACACATCAATCATAATGATTTATCACAAACAATCAATTAAGTTGCACAGAGGTCTAGCTAGCATCCTCTGAGTCAAACCAAACACAAACAATTTCGTCGTTAGAATTAGGGTTTAATAAAGCTAAACACATCCTGAGTTAGCTAGGAAAAACCCACATCCTTAGAGTTACCCATACAAATCTTATAAAATCTCAACCATTTCCTCTATTAATTGCTCCATTAAACTTACCACAATTCATACCCTATGAATTTACGATTTAGAAACATAATCAAACTCCATATCGCATAGTAATTCACTTGAACCACTATGGATGCCCAACAATGTCACTACAATCAATACCCAAAATTGCACTTAACCATTTCTCCTAAAATCTATCACCACAGAAACACACCCTCATCTAATAACATTTACAGAGAGTTGACTCTAAATCTCCCCATTATTTACCGACCAAGATCAAACTCCATTTCAAAACTTTAAGTGTCCCACCTACTTAAACTTAAAACACAAACAACCTCAAATTCACTTCAGTCCAACTCCATACTACGATCCAAAACTTAAGAAAACTAGTTCACAAAATCAATTTCCTTCACTTAAATAAAACTATGTCCACAAGTCATAGTTAGGTCAACAGACCAAGGTGTCCAAACGGAGAATTTCCAATCCAGTTGTCTTTGTGAAACGCAAAATATCAATCAAAAATGATGCTCGCAACATCAACCACGTATACAAAACATGTTCCTCGGATCTCGATTTAAATTTAGAAATACTAAAATTACCACTAGTCCCACTTCAAATAGCCCTTAAGATTTTAGGTACTCGGAGAGAACTCAAATATATAGTCGTTCGTCTCAATCACTCAAACACGAGATCAAACTCCGTTCTCGCACCTCAAACTCTGCTCAACAACTTACAAGCACATGGAAGAATTAACCACAATAATTTCTTCCCTAACCGCAACACTACTCACAACTCCACATGAGTCTAGAATCTATTCAAATGCATCTGTATGTCCAACTTAAGAAGGCAAAATTACTATCAATTAATACTCGTATCCACATCAGATACGAGCATAGGTCCACACCATGCCTTCAACCAAACACTTCTACATACAAAAGGAAACTCATTTCCATAAACAATCCTCACTGACTCATCAGAGTTAAATCCGGAGGTTTCCATTCCTCGAAGATCACAACTCGCGGAAACTAAACTTATTCTAATACGAACTTAGAAGGCAACTATACCGTCCTACGGACATACACGCTGTCTAGACCCCATACTAAGACATACCCAATGATTATACCAATACCGAAGAGTATATGATGGGGATCCGCTGCAGACGGGCCATCACTCGGGAAGTATTGATTATCACCAAATATGTACCTTACGCTCTGATACCAAACTGTCACGCCCCGGATTTTGAATAATAAATTCAAATCCGAAACATGAATTAAACCACTTAATCAAATAAACGTTCTGAATTTTTTTCTCAATATAACCTCACCACACGGTACACAAACTCCAAATCTCGAAACCTCGAGTTCATTATTACAATTCACTCTCACAAGCAATATTGTAAAGCTCTAAATGAGCATAATACACCTCACAAAGTAATTTAGATCGACACAATTGCAGCTACTCTACGCAGCTCGATCTCCATCCTGATTCTCTTGACCTGTAATAGTACCCGCTACACAATTTGAATAGTGTACCGGGATTGCAACAACACCAAACCCGGTAAGCTTTTGACAGCTAGTATGAGTAAACAAGAAAGAACTGTGATTTATTAAATTACAAGGCCACCACAAACCCACGTTACTTTCTCACTCTCATATATATATATATAGACACTTATGAATTACTCTCAATTTCCCTCATAAGGTCACTCACTCTCATATATATATATATATATAGACACTTATGAGTTACTCTCAATTTCGCTCATAAGATTTCCCAACATTTGGCAGACAGACTCATATATATATATAGACCCTTATGAGTTACTCTCAATTTCCCTCATAAGGTTACCACATATATATAGACACTTATGAGTTACTCTCAATTTCACTCATAAAGTCACTCCACATTTGGCAGACAGACTAGAGCTCTAACTGAACGTAACCACTCGTCCGGCCACAGACGTGATTACGATTTAATACTATTAATAACCACCAGCCCGGTACGAGAGCGTGATTCACTAATAGATGCCATGGTCACCTCGTGACCTAGTGATCTCCACAGATCACAACAATTTATTGTTCCTCAACAATAAAACTCAACACCTCTCACAATATATTGTTTCCCAACAATAAACTCAATACCTCTCACAATATATTGTTTCTCAACAATAACTCAACACAACTCCAACAATACATATTATTTCACGTAAATAATATATATATAGACATTCACACAGGAATGCCTATTAATACCAACTATAGTTCATATGATTGCAATAAAATAACGTAATTAAATGTATTGGGTTCGTAATATGAACCACGTGAGGTTTACTCACCTCGATAATCCCGCTGCGTCTTCAATTCAGCTCAAAATACGATCCACAATCGTCCACCAACTCAAACCGTCAATCACCTAGTCAGATACGATCTTAACTTAGCAATCATTCATAAACCACACATATACGGAAATCCAACGGTCGGATTCTAATTTAATGATGATCCAACGGTCAGATCGAATTTATATGATGATCCAACGGTCGGATCCTCACGGATCGCCCTTAGGATCATCCTCCAAAATTATCACGAAGATCCAACGGTCGGATCTTCCTGAATCGTCCTTACAAACATCTCCACAAAATTTATACGAAAATCCAACGGACGGATTCTCACGAATCGCCTCCCTAATCACTGTTTTGCATTTATACGAAGATCCAACGGTCGGATCTTCGCCCATGACCACACAAAGCCACTGGGACAATCATAAGATCATCATATCAAAACTACAAGTCCATCTGACGGTCCTAACTTCACAGATCACAAATCTAACGATCGAAATCGATCGAAACTTAAAAATTCATAACTTAATCATACGATCTCCAAACATTATGAATTATATATGCACACGATCGTATCGACACGTAGAACACAAAAATGGACAGAAGCTGCCCTTGGAGTGGCCGGAGGTCGCCGGAAACCACCATCACAGTGGCGGCGCCGCCGCCCATCTAAAGTCAAAATTTGATAAAACTCACAACATGAAAGTCCTTCATCTCAACTCCAATTTCACTTTTCATAACTACGACAAAGTCAGATTATAAGCCAAAAGATTAAATTTTACCTTGGAAGTCGACGGATCCGATGAACCTTAGTTTCAAAACTCCAAAATTCGATCACCCCGGATCAAATCGCTGCAAGCCTTCTTGGGGATAGCTTCTACTTCCTCTGGGCTAGAAAATCCCTCAAAGAACTCGAGCTATAGTGGCCGGAGCTGGGAGAACCAAGGTGGCGAAGGAAGACGATTTCCAGCTCGGGCTGTGCGGCTTCTCGGTCTTCTAGCGGCCACCACGATGGTTATCTCAAGTTGATGTCTTCTGGAAAGTTGTAGAAAACTTCACGGTGAGAAAATTTTCTTTTGGAATCAGGTCGATCGGAGGCCTGTAGAGGAAGATATGGCCAGACAAAGTAGAGCCCAGAAAAAGTGGGGAAGAGCGATTTCGTCTCCGACGAGGCTCTCTTCTCGACCTTGTAGAGCCTCATACAGCTCGTATTTCACTTCGATTTCTTCTACAAACTCGTAAAGGGGGTCGAGACCAGAAAACCCCACTTTGTTTCACATCAATCGGTGACCGGATGAGGAAGAACGAAGGTGACGAAGGGAGGGGGTCGCGGCTGGGCTCGGGAGAGAAATGGGGAGAAATTTCTGGAGTTCCAGAAATTCTGTCCTCATTTGCAATATTCGGATTTTTTTTTCATATTTATAGAAAATCCCAATTTTCAAATATTCGTAACTTATTAATACGAACTCCGAATATTGCGTTCCATATGTCCACGAACTCGTATCGACGCGCTCTACAACTTTCATGAAGGAAGTTTTCCCAATTTCCCAATGTATAAAAAGTCACTTTTTGAGACCCCCTAAATAACGTTAGTTTTCAAAAATTAATCGTTCGAACTAATTCCACAACTTCTCCGAGCCTCGTACTCGCTCCCACTATCGTGAAATCATTTCTAAAAATCCACGGAATTTAATTTGGATTTTTCGGGATATTACAGACTCTGTAGACAATATATCATCTTTCATCGAAAAAAAAAAAACAATATATCATCAAAATTACATAAATTTATAATGCACATGTATCTTCATATCAATCATATGTTCTATATAAACACCTCTAAAGTCCCAAGATAGAGATCACCACTCAGAAACAAACAAATGGCTTCCACACCTGGAATTCTTACTGACTGGCCGTGGACACCTCTTGGGAGCTTTAAGGTCTGTGCTAGCTAATGATGTCTATATATATTACCAGCATGATATTTAGTTTGTGGACTACTACTTTGGTAAGACTGATGTATATGGGGTTTCTTTGTTGCAGTATGTGGTGTTAGTACCTTGGGTGATTCACAGCACATACTCGTTTATGTTTGGAGAAGAAGGCACAGATCTATTTTACATCCTCATATTTCCATTTCTGTTGTCGAGGATGCTCCACAACCAGATATGGATCTCACTTTCTCGCTATCAAACTGCCAAAGGCAAAGGGACAATCATTGATAAGGGCATCGAATTCGAACAAGTTGATAGAGAAAAAGATTGGTTAGTGGTGTTTGCACCGTGAACTTAAACTAATTAGACTCGTTCTTAGTTAAGTTGAAGTGAATGTTTGTTTAAAATTTGAATTGATTTGTTTTGGACAGGGATGATCAAATCACATTCAACGGAATTCTGTTTTACATAGGCAGGTGCGTCCTGACTAGGTATCAGATTGACCTACCAATTTGGAGGGGAAATGGGTTGGTCATGATGATGCTGCTTCATGCTGGTCCGATAGAGTACATCTACTACTGGTTACACAGAGCACTTCACCACCATTTCCTCTACTCTCGCTACCATTCTCATCACCATTCCTCCATTGTCACTGAGCCAACTACTTGTAAGACATATCCCAACATGAACAAAACATGAACAAATATACTTCCTATTTCTATCATTTTTTAAAATATCAATGACTCTGCTTAGTCTTTTCTTATCAATAAAAAAAAAAATAATAAAATCAATGGACCTTCTGTGTTCATTGTTTGGTATGTGAAAACAAACAGTGAACACAGAAGGTTCATTGCAAGAACCGTACAGATGCAATAATGCAGCATTCATATTAATCTAGTGAAAAAAAAAAAAAATCCTTTTTACTTCTAATTTATCCGTGACAGTAAAAGAATGAGAACAATAAGAAGAAATAATAATTACAATTAGTAACTACAATTACTGACATGGATCGATGAATGTATATTTCAGCTGTGAGACCTGTGACTCACCCATTTGCAGAGCACATAATATATTATATGCTCTTCACAACACCAATGGTGGCAATTCAGTTGATCGGAACAGCTTCCATCACATCCTTTTTTTTATATACTACTTATTTCGACTTCATGAACAACTTGGGACATTGCAACTTCGAGTTCATTCCGAACTGGATCTTCTCTCTTTTTCCTCCTCTTAAGTATCTCATATATACTCCCTCGTAAGTTTTCTTCAATAAGACAATTTTTCTGCTTAATTTGTACTATTAATTGATGTTATTCAATGTTTTGCTTACACAATACACAGACACATGAGTCCTACGTACGTGTAGCAACATACATTATGAAATAGACATTCAAATGGTAATACGTACCACTAAGAATTTGTTTTTGTCCTGTTGATAAGCTTGTATCAATTTTTTCCCTCAAATTAAGCGTTCACGAAACTTCGTTGGTAAAAAATCGTTTTAGTGCAGAAACGCTTTTTAAGCATGTGTAGCTGTTTCTGCATGATTCAAACGTGTTTAATCTACAGGTTCCACTCTTTGCATCACACTCAATTTCGTACCAATTACTCCCTCTTCATGCCAATCTATGACTACATATATGGTACCATGGACAAGTCTAGTGATACTCTACATGAATCTTCACTCAAGAAAGAGGAATCCCCTGATGTGGTTCATCTAACCCATTTAACACACTACAAGAGAAAATAGCAAAAGCGAGGAATTTCATTGTGACAACCCAAAATTAGTCGCAAAAGCTTGGCAAATACGAGGAAATTTCAGTTGTCGCACATGATCTCATCGGCGACAACCAATTTGTCGCATAAAGTAGGAATTTGCAAGAAATTGACAGTTGTCGCCCATATGACATTATGCGACACCCAATTCCTCACAAAATGGTAATTAGACGACAATTTCTACCAATTGTCGGTTAATATTTATGTAACAACTTTAACTTCCTCGCAAAAGATTAATTAGGCGACGACTTCTGTGAATTGTTGCTTAATGTTTATGTGACAACTAGATTTTTGTCACTGAAGACTGATTTAGTGACCACTTATGTGAGTTGTCGGTTAATAATTATGTGACAACTTTACCTTCCTCGCTGAAAATCAATTTGGCGACAACTTTATCGAGTTCTCGCTTAATGTTTATGTGACAATTTGAATTTCCTCGCTGAAAATCAATTTGGCGACAACTTTATCGGGTTGTCGCTTTATGTTTATGTGATAATTTGAATTTCCTCGCTGAAAATCAATTTGGCGACAACTTTATCGAGTTGTTGCTTAATGTTTATGTGACAATTTGAATTTCCTCGCTAAAAATCAATTTGGCGACAACTTTATCGAGTTGTCGTTTAATGTTTATGTGACAATTTCAATTTCCTCACTGAAAACTAATTAAGTGACCACTTCTACTAGTTGTCGGTTAATGTTTAAGTGACAACTTCAATTTCCTTGTAAAAGACCAATTAAGCGACGACTTTTACAGGTTGTCGCTTGATGAATATGTGACAACCTGAACTTCCTCACTGAAAACCAATTAGGCGACAACTTCTACGAGTTGTCGGTTAACGTTAATATGACAACTTTAATTTTCTCGCAAAAGGCCAATTAGGCGACGAGCTCAATGGGTTGTCGCTTAATATTTATGTGACAACTTGAAATTCATCGCTAAAAATCAATTAGGCGACGACTTCTATCAATGGTCGATTAATATTTATGTGACAGCTTTAATTTTCTTGCAAATGACCAATTAAGTGACAACTTGTACAGGTTGTCGCTTAATAGTTGTGTGACAACTTGAACTTCCTCGCTGAAAATCAATTAGAGAATGACTTGTATGTGTTGTCGGTTAATGCTTATGTGATAACCTCTCACAAAAAAACAATTAGGCGACGACTTCTACAAATTGTTACTTAATGATTATGTGGCAGATTTGGGTGAGGCGGAATTCTCTTAAGGTGAATCTGGGTGAGGTGAAACCTCTCAAATCAGATTTGGGTGAGGCGAAATCTCCTCAATGCAAATATGGGTGAAGTGAAACCACTCAAAGAGCATTTGGATGAGGCAAAATCTCCTCAAGGCGAATCTGGGTGAAATGAAACCTCTCAAAGCGGATTTAGGTGAGGTGAAATCTCCTCAATGTGAATATGGGTGAAGTGAAACCACTCAAAGAGCATTTGGGTGAGACAAAATCTCCTCAATCTCCTCAAGGCGAATCTGCATGGGTGAGGTGAAACCTCTCAAAGCGGATTTAGGTGAGGTGATCGAAATCTCCTCAAGGCAAATCTGAGTGAGGTAAAGCCTCTCAAGGCAGATTCGGGTAAGGCAAAATTCCCTCAAGGTGAATCTGTGTAAGTAGAAATCCCCGCAAGATAACACATGGGTGAGGAATAATCCCCTCAAGGAAAATTTGGGTGAAGAGAATTCCCCTTGAGGAAATCTCAGTAAAGAGAAATCTCTTCGAGGCAAATCTGAGTGAGGTTAATAAATTAACTATTTCAAGAGAATGAAAAGAAAGACAAATGTACAGTGTGTAATGAGCCACGATATAAGAATAGTGATCGTGAACAGAAATAAAAGGTTCCTCAGAAAGTGTTGCGATATTTTCCATTGAAACCAAGGTTACAAAGATTATTCAGATCTAGACACACATCGAATGACATGAGATGGCATAAAGATAAACGAGTTGATGTGGAGGGTGAGATGAGGCATCCGGCAGACTCTGTAGCTTGGAAGGAGTTTGATAAGATGTACCCTGATTTTGCTAAAGATCCACGAAATGTCAGATTAGGCCTTGCAACTGACGGCTTCAATCCTTTTGGGAACATGAGTATTTCTTATAGTATGTGGCCTGTGGTGGTGGTTCCGTATAACCTGCCCCCGTGGAAATGCATGAAAAAACCATTCTCCATGTTGACATTATTGATTTCAGGACCTCAATCACCGGGAAAAGATATTGATATATTTTTGCGTCCGTTAATTGATGAGCTGAAGGAGCTGTGTTCTAAGTCGTGCTAAGACATTATATGATGACGAGTATATTAATGATGATTCTACTGATGATGATGATAATCTTATGTTGGAGTATAATAGAGCTTCCAACGAAGAAGAATTAATAGTTGATAGTGATACAAATAGTGGCTAGAATTATGATCCGAGTCAATTTAGTTGATAGTGATACAAATAGTGGCTAGAATTATGATCCGAGTCAATTGAATCATTAGATAATATATGTTGTTTGACATTTTTGACTCTCAGATTCAAATTTTTTTTTTTTTTGAAAAGGAAATTTCATATGTTGCTATTTTTTTATTTTTGTCAGCAGGTATATATATATATATATATATATATATATATATATATATATATACAAACTAATTATAATTGTGATTTCATCATTATGTATCATTCCATAATTACGATTCTAATTCTATTTTTTTTTTCCTTACACTCTCGTTGAACATTTTTGTTATCAAACATTTTGGCATTAATTGTGGTCCATTAGATTTAGGGTTTAATCAATGGTTGAAGTAAAATCCATTAAACTTATTACTTCTTCAATATTTATCTATAAATTTATTTAAAAACATAAATAAATATCTAAACCCTATGGAAGAACTCAATCAGAGCTTCCCATTCTCCCCTCAAACAGCCGCAAAATGTTCTTCGAGCAATCAATCTTCTCTCAAAGTCGGGAAATCTAGGCGGGATGTTTAGAGAAAAGAGAGGAGTCCTAATTAGGATTCTTCTTAACCCAAACGAGATCGAAGGCAATATAAAAGGGATACTGCTCCTTTGATCAATTGACTACTCTCTCGGCTCCATAAGGTTGAGTATGTATGATGTTAGTTTTTTCTTCTCCGATTTCTTCTGTTTTCTTGATTTGACTTTTGGTTTTTTTTCTTTTTTTTCTTTTGTCGAATTGCATATTACAGGTGTTCTTCGGTCAATTTTTTAGTGTTCAATTTGCAAGGTATGTTTCTCAAAAGGTGTTTAAGAACCTATCATGATCGTAATGTTTGCTAGTTTGAATTTCACCAAGATTTTCATCTATTACTGGGTTTTACTTTTAGCTTTAGTAAATTCTTGAAATTTTGGATGCTTTGGAATACCCTTGCTTCTGCAAAGTAAACCCTACATGATTTTGTTCATGTTTCTAGCTGTGTGTATTACTTTTGTTATCGTCAGTTTATAGATTATTTTCTTGTATAGTTGGATCATAGTGTTGACCATAAAAAATGGTTCTCTGTGACGTTTTCTGGTGTTAGTGTCTAACTCCATGATTTTTGCTTTGCAATTTTGTGTTTTATCAATGGTTTTTGTGTGACCAAATGGTGAAAGGGCTAATTCTAGGCTTGGTTTGTGCTATGTTTGGCATCTCTTCTCTGTTTGGCACTGTCCAATTCACTGAGTGTGCCTCCTGCTAAAAGAGAATGCTTTCTGAGTTATTATTGTTTGAACCAGATCATTTTTCACTCTGTCTATTGTCTTAGAATGAGGGACTTTTGAGATTCTCTTTTATATATGTGCTTGTGTAGCTAAAAGTAAGGATGATTAAGGCCGTACTGTTGTAGGATGAATAAGGTTTTATTTATACGTTTACTTACTGGCACTTATTGGGAGAGCCTTGTATAATACATTTTTATCATTTGATTATCCTTTACCTTTTGTTGTTAGAGTTGATTTACCTACAGTTCCTACTCAAATTTAGATTTTTTTTACATTTAAGGTCCTCAATTGTTCAATGTTGTTATCTTTTTTGTCACGCTCCGAATTTTGAATAATAAATTCAAATCCGAAACATGAATTAAACCACTTAATCAAATAAACGTTCTGAATTTTTTTCTCAATATAACCTCACCACACGGTACACAAACTCCAAATCTCGAAACCTCGAGTTCATTATTACAATTCACTCTCACAAGCAATATTGTAAAGCTCTAAATGAGCATAATACACCTCACAAAGTAATTTAGATCGACACAATTGCAGCTACTCTACGCAGCTCGATCTCCATCCTGATTCTCTTGATCTGTAGTAGTACCCGCTACACAATTTGAATAGTGTACCGGGATTGCAACAACACCAAACCCGGTAAGCTTTTGACAGCTAGTATGAGTAAACAAGAAAGAACTGTGATTTATTAAATTACAAGACCACCACAAACCCACGTTACTTTCTCACTCTCATATATATATATATAGACACTTATGAGTTACTCTCAATTTCCCTCATAAGGTCACTCACTCTCATATATATATATATATATATATATATATATATATATATATATATATATATATATATATATATACAATTATGAGTTACTCTCAATTTCCCTCATAATGTCACTCAACATTTGGCAGACAGACTCATATATATATATAGACCCTTATGAGTTACTCTCAATTTCCCTCATAAGGTTACCACATATATATAGACACTTATGAGTTACTCTCAATTTCACTCATAAGGTCACTCCACATTTGGCAGACAGACTAGAGCTCTAACTGAACGTAACCACTCGTCCGGCCACAGACGTGATTACGATTTAATACTATTAATAACCACCAGCCCGGTACAAGAGCGTGATTCACTAATAGATGCCATGGTCACCTTGTGACCTAGTGATCTCCACAGATCACAATAATTTATTGTTCCTCAACAATAAAACTCAACACCTCTCACAATATATTGTTTCTCAACAATAAACTCAATACCTCTCACAATATATTGTTTCTCAACAATAACTCAACACAACTCCAACAATACATATTATTTCACGTAAATAATATATATACAGACATTCACACAGGAATGCCTATTAATACCAACTATAGTTCATATGATTGCAATAAAATAACGTAATTAAACGTATTGGGTTCGTAATATGAACCACGTGAGGTTTACTCACCTCGATAATCCCGCTGCGTCTTCAATTCAACACAATACACACCGAAACCGCTCACCCAAGGGAGACCGTCAATCACCTAATCACACATGACCTTAACTTAGCCAATAGCTCAAAAACATACTCAAACGACAATCCAACGGTCGGATCGAAATTAAATGATGATCCAACGGTCGGATCCTCACGGATCGCCTTTAGGATCACCCCCCAAAAATCATCACGAAGATCCAACGGTCGGATCTTCCTGAATCGTCCTTACTAACATCTTCACAAATTTATACGAAAATCCGACGGACGGATTCTCACGAATCGCCTTCCTAATCACTGTTTTGCATTTATACGAAGATCCAACGGTCGGATCTTCGCCCATGACCACACAAAGCCACTGGGACAGTCATAAGATCATCATATCAAAACTACAAGTCCATCTGACGGTCCTAACTTCACATATCACAAATCTAACGATCGAAATCGATCGAAACTTAAAAATTCATAACTTAATCATACGATATCCAAAAATTGCATATAATATATCAAGATGATCGTATTGAAATATAGAATCTAAAAATGCACAGAAACTATATTTTTGACCCCCGGAGGTGGCCGGAAAGGGCCGCCGGAATTAGTGGCAGAGCCGCCGCCGACCACCGCCAATGGTGTCGGGGCCGGGCTGCTCCTCTTCCTCTCATCATGCTTAACAACTTTCATAACTACCATGTAAGCTGAAAATGACCGGAAGTGGTTGAAATTACCTAAAACAGTCGAGGTGGCCGGAAAATTTCCAGAATCCGGCGAAATTTGCAGAATCCGGCAAAGCTTGATTTCGACGTCAAAACTTCAATTTCAGGCTTCGATCCCTTCTAGAGAGTTGTTAAGAAACTCAAGGTGAACTCATTGGTTCAAGAATCACAGAAAAATATGGTCAGTAGCTCGAGATATACCGATCGAAAGTTTCGGTGGTCGGAAAAATTCCAGAATCCGGCGAGCTTGAGTTTCGACGTAAAAACTTCAACGAAACGCTTCGATTCCTTCTGGAGAGTTGTTCAGAACTTCAAGAAGAACTCACTAAGCCAAGAATCACATAAAGAGGTGGTCTGTAACTCGAGATACACAGATCGAAGGGTTGTTTGTCGATCTAACCCAGTCGAGCTCCGATGAACGTGAAATCGTTCTACCCAAGTCTGGTCCTTCTTGGTGCTTGTTCAGAAAGTTGAGACGAGCTCGTGGATGAAGTTTGGTGAGGATTGATGGCCGGTAGCTTGAGATATCAAGCTTGGAACCAAAATGAGCTCAAACAGAAACCGACTCCTCCGCCGCCGCTGCTGGCCGTCTTACGGTACGAGGCTGCCACTGGCAGCTGCGCAAGGTCAAGGTGAAGGTATGGGAAGTGGTCTGGGGTTGATTGATGGTCTATGGAGCAAGAACAAGCTTTGGAGAAAATGCTCTGTTTCTTTGAGTGTTTTCGGATGAGAATGAGAATTGTTTTTGAGTTTAGTCGACTCAACAAGGCCAAACAGCATTATACAATGCTTAATCATGTAAAGTAAAGCACCGATAATTAGTTAAAGTAAAGCACTATCAATCAACTAAATTAAAGCATCGGCAATCAACTAAAGTAAAGCAATGGCAATCATGTTTTTGCTTTGATAAAAATGAGGTTATTACATTTTTAATGTGAAGCATCATTTGCAAATAACTAAAGTTTGGCAAATCCTCAAATTAACTAAAGTTTTTCTTCCTTGATGTCATATTCAGAAGATAATGACTACCGGGAAGCTATCCAAGTTGGAGCACTTTGAAACAGATGAAAAGGTAATGGAATAGCTTTCAGTATTTCTGTAATTTAAATATTCTACTGCTAATTAAAATTTGAGTTCTTCTTTTAGGTGTTATTTATATCACCACAGTTTGAAATTTTCCATTTTAGGTTTTTTTTTTTGAATAAAAGATAGTTGTACTTCTACTAAACTTTGAATAAATATGACTCTTTCTTGTTATGTAATGCAGGCGAAGAGATGAAGATAGTGTCAATCAATGCAGACAATTTGGAACATGAGAAATTTGATGAAGATGATGAATTTTGATTCGCAAAGTGGTTTTGAGCAATAATTAGTTTAGGTTTTAGCTAGTCTTGGTAAACTAATTTTTTTTATTAACTATTATTATTTTTGGGTAGAATATTTGTAGACTTTATTTGGGTTATGATTTAGTACGAAGATATTATTATTTGCAGATAAATATTATTAATAAAGTTTTTTTTTTAATATTGAAATTATTTTGAAAATTTTAAATAAATTATTAAATTTGAGCAAGAAATATTTAGCCATTTGTCGCATTCCGCTTATTATTAAATGAGACAAACAACTTAGCATCATCTATAATCGTTTGCAACAAACAATCGTTTCCCGTTTAATTGAAAATACGACAACTTTGAGTTGTCGCGACCAGTTGTTGCTTAATGTGTTTACTGATTGTCAAAAGTGACGAAATTACATGGTTGTTGCTTTTTCAATATGCCACGCAATTAGTTTCTCGACAAAATTATACGAGACAAATAAAAAGTCTTGCATATAATTTTCTACAACAAATACATATGTGTCGCATATTAATATATGCAACAAAAATGAAATCTCGCAGTTATTTTTTTGCAACAAAAAGAAGTCTCGCATATAAATTTTTTATTAAACATATAAGCCTCGCAGACGGCATATGCAACGTAAACGAAGTCTCGTATATTAAAAATTGTAACAAACATAAAGTCTCATATATAGCATTTTGTAACACACTTACGTGTCTCGCAAGATGTCATATGTGAGGAAGGAATTGTGTCGCTTATTAAAAATGCGACAAACATGCAAGCCTCGCAGATGGAATATGCGACGTAAATGAAGAGTCGTATATTAAAAATAGTAACAAATATAAAGCCTCACATATAGTTTTTGGTAACACACTTGTGTGTCTCACAATTTCTGATATGTGAGGAACTGATTGCGTCGCATATTGAAAAAGCGACAACTGTGTAATTTCGTCGCTTTTGACAATCAGTAAAACACATAAGGCGACAACTGGTTGCGACAACCCAAAGTCGTTGCATTTTCAATTCAGCGAGAAATTTAGACTTTTTACGACAACTTTGGGTTGTCGCCGATGACATTTTCTCTTGTAGTGACAACAACTAAGTCCATCTACCGACTCCCATTGGCATTTGCTTCATTGGCCTCTAATCCACACACCTCAACATGGTACTTATGGTTGTTGTGGCCAGTAACATTAGGGTCTGTGATGCTAACTCGGATATTTGGCCGTTCATTTGTTATTGAGAGACAGCGTTTTGATAAACAAAGACTACAAACTTGGGTTATTCCAAAATACAGTTCGCAGGTGAGAAGCAACTTAACTTCATTCTCTCTATATCTTGACTATTGCATGGTTAATGTATTCTCGATTCAGTTAGTGTGATTTTGTTTGCTACCTTTAATTGTGAGTTGCAGTACTTGCTCTCACGGCAAAATGAAGCTATAAACGGAGCGATTGAGGACGATGGACTTGAAGCTGAGAAAAAGGGTGTCAAAGTTATAAGTTTAGGTCTCTTTAATCAGGTAACTATAGTGTGCAAGTGTGTAGGTTTTAGTTTAGATCACTATTATTTCTTTTGTCAATTTACCGACCTATTTCACATTTCATCCCTATTTATGTCCTTAAATTTCATTCCCTAGCTCACTTATGTCCTTAAACTTCATTCCCATTAATTAAGCTATAAACTTGCTTGTTGTTTTAAAAGTTGGTGACCCCTTTTTTTATCTTAATTTGATGAACTTCTATGAAATAGTTTCATGGGATTCAGCCAATTGTCTATATATTTGAATGCAAGCTAGTAGATTCAACATCAGTGATGTATATGTGAGTGTGTTTGTCATTTATCTGTAACCATATATTTGGGTAAAGTTTAAATAATAACGACAGAGATCTGCGGGTCCAAATAGCAGTGTCATTAAAATCTTAACGGTTATATGGTTAAATTAGAGCCATGCATCAAAAACCCTTATATCCTTTTAACTTGGTTTGTACGTACATATATGAATCGATACATGATACATCGATATTGATTGATCTCCTTTGTTGTATATTTCATTGCAGGGCGAGAGGCTTAATAATTATGGTGAGATATATGTCCAGAGGAATCCACGGCTGAAAATCAAGGTGGTGGATGGGAGTAGCTTAGCTGTGGCTGTCATCCTTAACAGCATTCCAAAAGGCGCTACCCAGGTTCTCCTTACAGGAAACCTCACAAAGGTTGCTTATGCCCTTGCCTTTTCTTTGTGCCAGAGGGATATCCAGGTATATCAATTACTTATTTCCTATATATGACTTCATATTTCTATTCCTCTATGTTTTCTTACCTGATAGATGAGATATTCGATAAATTTGTTTCAGGTAGTTACATTACATCAGGCTGAGTATTTGAAGCTCACCAAATCATTAAATGCTACAGAGGGTAAGTGGTTCATGACAGAAGCTATGCTCAAAAGGTAAGGAAAATTTTGCTTTCCGTACCAGCTTATTTGTTTTATCTATTCATATGCTGTACGTGGATATTTAATAACCGTAACAAAATAATTGAAGAAATCTATGTCCGTTTAACAATTCTTTTTAGGTAGAAAATAGGGATTTCTGCTTTTCTAGGTGTTGGGGTTTAGAGCTACGTACATAGAAAAACTTTTTTCTTCAAATTAATTTTTGATGCTTAATTTGTTGTAGAATTTCAATTAATATACTACATTTAACTTGAAATGCAGATTTGGTTGGTAGGAGATGGATCCAGTGAAAAAGATCAGTTGAGCGCACCCAACGGAACAATATTTGTTCCCTTCTCTCAATTCCCGCCAAAAAAGTTGCGAAAAGACTGTTACTATCACTGTACTCCAGCCATGAAGATCCCCAAGTCTCTTGAGAATGTTTACTCTTGTGAGGTAATTAAGTAACTAATAACCTTTCTGATATATTTCCGGCCACATCAAATTTCTGAGGTATATAAGTAATTGTTATTTGATGAAATTCAGAACTGGTTGCCAAGGAGGGTGATGAGTGCGTGGCGTATAGCTGGGATAGTGCATGCATTGGAAGGTTGGAATGACCATGAGTGTGGTTATACCATGTCCGATATTGACAAAGTTTGGCAAGCTACTCTTCGACATGGCTTTCTGCCACTGATCCCCACCGCTACTACTTAAACCATATATTAACTAGGGCACTCTACAGTCTGGATTATATAATAATAAGGAGAAATTCTAACGAGGACTAGTTGAGAAATTTCCAATTAACGGGTTGTTAGATCCTCTTTTTGATTACATTTCAGCAAATCAACATTTAGATGTTTAAGTATGTATAAGTAGACTATTTCTGAAAAATTTCTTTCAAATTGAGAATCGTTAAGGTACCGAACTAGATCAAATCAACGGTTGAACCGTTCATATTCATAAATTAACGATTTTCAATTTGGTTAAAAATTTTCATAAATGATCTATTCATGAATATCTAATTATTGATTTGCTGAAATGTAATCGAAAAGTGGGTCCCACAACCGTTGATTAGAAAGCTAGTTTTCAACTAGTCATCATTTTAATTGTCTTCATTAGTCATGTAATATATATATATATATATATATATATATATATATATATATATATATATATATATATATATATATAAGCAATATCTCATATTGTAATAATTTCAGCCTTCTAGTTGGTGCTTGCTGGCAGTAATCCTGTTGTTAATCAGTTGATTACTCTATACTATATAGGACACCAGTTAATGAATAAATTTAGTTGTTCATGTAAAATAATCTACACACATCTTCCATGTAGAGACACACAAGGCATCGTCCTACTAATGTCCAACTAGGTGCACTCATTCCTTTAACTCATGGTCTTGGCTTATTGTGATATGTATTTAAACATAGGATGCATAGTAAGGAAGAACAAAAAGGATTTTATGTTTTACTCACTTTTGGAGCGTGATTTCAATTTTATCCAAGTGAACTATCAAAGTTTCTCTTCTTGGTCTCTCCTTGTGTGTCTTTTCTCCGCCTTGAAGTACCTTTGTCACGCCTCGACTTTTAAACACAATTAAAAATCAATATAATCTCATAATTATACATGCGTGATAGTTCAGTCATCAATATAGAATAATTGAAAAACTTTTTTCTTTTAAACCAAGTACATACTGATACCCTGAATCCACTATGTCAATACATACTCGCTCCACAGAGTCAAATACTACATAAGTTTACGAATTAAATTGTCACAACAAAATAATAAGTAAATGCTCCTCAGAGCTTACTACATAGCGGAAATCTTAGCAATGGTAAAGTCACAAAATTGGCTTCCTACCATAAAGCTGCAACTATCAGATCTTAGCTTCAGCCACGATTATCCTGACCTGTAGGATTAACCCTTACACCATCAAATAGTGCACCAGGTTGCTACACAACAAACCCGGTAAGCTTATGAAAGCTTGTATGAGTAACTCAAAATGAAAACACACGTACAACTCACACCAAAACGAGGAAAACCTTTCAACTCGAGAAAAGGGAACACATTTTATTCAAAAAAAAAAAAAGGGAACACATACCATGCTTCCCCAAAACCCAACATTATTTTTCCAAAAGAAACAACAAAAGTCACTCCATGACAAAATCATATAAAATATTGCCCCAACAATTAAAATATGATAAATCAATCCAACCTAGATAATAAAAGTCAACACACAACAAATTATATTTATTGTTAACCTAACAAATCGAATATGATACATTGGTCCCACTTGGACAATAAAAGTCAACTCAGTGACCAAATCATATAAATTGTTGCCCCAACAATTAAATATGGAAAACAAGTCTATCCTGGACATCAAAAGAAAGAATCTTTGAAACTCCCTTTTAAAATGCGTACTCATGAGCAGCAAATAACAGCTACTCCCCATGAGTACAAGGGCAACAGACTAAAGCTCTAGCTGATCGTATCCACTCACCCGGCCAAAGGTGTGAAGTCTCGATATATTTTTTTGAGGTCACTCCCAACGACCCCGAATCCTCAGGTCCCCAACCTTCAGATCAAAACATTTAAAATCGGTCACTCATGACCAAAATGTTACTAAACTCTCAAAGGAGACGTCACAACCTGTGACTCTCAATCCTCAGATCCCCGGTCATTAGATCAAAATATTAAGCAAGTCGCTCTGGACCCAAAATGTTAAAGCAAATCAAAAGGAGATGTCACCCCGTGACTTCCGAATCCTCAGACCCCCGATCGTCAGATTCAAAACATTAAGCAAGTCGCTCTGGACCCAAAATGTTAAAACAAAACAAAAGTAGAAATCACAATCTGTGACTCTCAGATCTTCAGACCCCCGGTCATTAGATCAAAGCATTTAAAATCTCATTAAAGCAACTCACACCAAATCTTGATACTTTTCAAACAATAGAAATTCTCAATTCCTAAAACAATGTCTCCCGAAAAGTCATGTCTCAAAACAATAGAATGAAAACCCATCAATCCATATTGTTATTATTCCATCAAAACCACAAAACATATATATTTCACATAAATATATAGATACATAGTCATTCACTCAGGAATGTTATTAATACCAACTATAGTTTGCAGTTAAATAAATAACTCCCAAAATGATAAGGTAACTTCGTTCGTAGATGAACATTGTGAGATTACTCACCTCCAAATCCCGCTGCGTCTTCTATACAAAACTGAGTAATATAACCACAAAATATCCACTCAAGACAACTTCGTCAAGTACCTAATCACATGCGGTCTCAACTCAGTACACGGAACACAAAGAGATTAAAGTTCAAAACCCCCGTTTGAACTAAAACCCTAAAAGTAACGCCAATCGAGGCAAAACTTCATCCAAGACCACCCAAAGTCTCCGGAATACTTCTACGATAGATATGTCAAAACTACAAGTTGATTGGATGGTCGGATCCTCACGGATCGAAAACCGAACAATTCGAAACCGCTAAAAACCATAACATGTTCATACGATCTCCAAATGCTACATACCATATATCAGAACGTTCGTATCGACGAGTAAATGATATATATAAAACCAGAAACTACCCCTGACATGGCCGAAAATGCCACCAAGCACCACCACAGGTGGTGGCACACTGTTGCCTGCCAAACTCAAAATCACAACAATCCAACCATCCAAAATAGAGTTTATACTACGAAGATCAACTTTAATACCTAAGGTTTTGGCCGGTTCATCCCAAATCGTCCAGAATCAA
Source organism: Rosa rugosa (assembly GCF_958449725.1). NCBI lineage: Eukaryota > Viridiplantae > Streptophyta > Magnoliopsida > Rosales > Rosaceae > Rosa > Rosa rugosa. The sequence goes on from NC_084825.1 coordinate 13,568,124, forward strand.
GGTCACAAGCCAAAAATCCACTATTACCTCGAGTTGACGATGCTCTAGTGCGAATTGTCCAAAACCACCACCATGGATTGAAAGAGGAACCTCCCACCAGAAGAACAAGACCGGTTTCTTGCTCGGCCATCGCAGGAGGAGGAAAATCCGGTCGGGTCCGACTACACCTAGATTCGCTTCCTCGATGCGCCACCGTGGGTGGGAATCAGAGCAAGCTACCACCACAAGGATGAAGGCGAGGCTGGTCTGAGTCGAACTGGGTTGGCTCCGTCATCGGAGATCGCAGGATCTAGCCAGAAAAACTCGAGTCGGGTTTTCGAGTTTGGGTCGGGTCGGTCGTTCAAGGAGAGAGAACAGAGTTTCTGGAAATTTCTGAAAACTGACCAAAAAGGAAAGTGATTTCCTGTTTCGGAAAACCCTTATTTATAGCAAGTTTCTGAAAATAGTAGATTTTTCTGCAGAACATAACTTTCTCGTACTAACTCCTATTTAACGTGTGCCGCATGTCCACGAACTCGTATCGACTCACTCTACAACTTTTGTGAAGGAAGTTTTCGGAGAAACCTAACAAATAAAAAGTCGACCTTTTGACCCCTCGAAAATAAAACATTTTGAGTAATTATTCTACCGAAATACTTCCACTCCATTCCCGAACTACGTACACGTACCAACGACCACCAAATAAATTTCAAAAAATCATCATAAAATACTAACGAATTTTCGGGGTATTACAACCTTGGATTTAGAATTCGTTCTTGTTCTCCTTGTGCTTGTAAACTCCTCCTTGATGTAACAAGTAGAGACACAAAAGAATGTTGCCTCTAAAATCTTTACGAAGTGGATCAAGAGATGAGAAAGACGAAAGAAAATGAAGAAGTATGCAAATGTTCTTCCTTCCTTGTTATAATAACCAACTTATGCAATAGAGAAGGAGAGTATTCTCTCCTACTAACTAAAGATAGTAGTAAAGACTCACTCCCTTTGGCTATGCTTTCAACTTATATAGTTGAAAACAATTCAAACAACTAAAAGTGAAATATTGACTTTCATAAAGCCAAAATGTTGGCTGGTCTAGACATGTTATTGGCACTAAAATTGTGTCTTGGGATTTGATTTAGTCTCACTTAGTGAAGCCCCAAGTCCACATTGAAAAGTTCAACAATCGTTTTGGCCCAATAAGTTCAGTTTTAACCAAAAAGTCCATATTGTGTTCAAATAATAAATCTAAATAATTATTTGGTCATAACCAACTCTTGTTTAATATTCTTCATGTACAATCGCAAGACTAGCTTTGGGGCAACTTAATTGATCCCCATTTCCAAAAAAAAAAATGACAGTTTTGGGCATTATATTCTTGATCACCTGACGATCGTTTTTTGTTTCTTCTCAAAATAAAATAAAATAAAATAGAGAGACAAAAGATGAGAATTGCTTACTTGTATGAGGACAATTCATAGAGTAGCATGCATGCAAATACAATATTATGTGAAAATACAATGTAGTTCATACAATTGAGGCTTCTTTGATTTCTATTGTTGTCACGCCCCGAATTTTGAATAATCAATTCAAAGTCCGAAACATGAATAATAACAATTTCAATTAACGTCTTGAAATTTTTTCTCACAAATAACCACACTTCACACCTCTCAATATTACAATAAACCAAATCCTCAATTTATTTATTACAACACACTCTCATCAAATCAAATTGTAAGGCTCAAATGAGCTTAACTCAACTCACTATTACAATTGCTGTAAATCTATGACAAATACTCTAACCCGTACGATCACCGCCCTGATTCTCCTGACCTGCAGGATTACCCGCTACACAATTTGACTACCCGTACATACCATATGTATATCATACCGACCGTATATACGTATGAATACCGTACAGACCGTATATACGTATGCATACCGTACAAACCGTATATACGTCCGTATCGAGCATATACGAGATCCAAAAATATTTGTAGGAGGTAAGGTTCGAGCTCCTGACCTCGAACACGAAGGTTTTGCTCCCAACCACTGAAGCAAGAGCTGCTTTCATTAATATATGCACACGCGTTATATTTATTATGTCATAGGCGACAAATAAAAAAAAGGGGGAGGCAAGGTTCGAAACCTTAACCTGCTGCACGAAAGTTTTGTCCCCAACCACTGGAGCACAAGCTGTGCTTAATATAACGTGTACAAATGTTATACTTATTATGTCATAAGCGAACATAATAAAAATAAACGAGAGGCAAGGTTCGAACCTCTGACCTCTTGTACAAGAGCTTTGCTCTTCAACCACTAGAGCACCAGCTGCACTCGTTATTCTCCATGCAACTCCTTTTATTTATTCTATCATAAGCGATAGAATAAAAACAAACTGTCGGTACACTCCACGTGCCACGACACGTCACTTCCGTGATTTACGGAAAGCAGATCCCTTTCGGCGAAAGCTGTCTGCCACAGCGTCTCGAGAGTCGCTCGGTCCCCCTACACGCTCTCCACGCGCCAACAACTTTTCTGTGTTTTAGGGCTACTTTAATCCAACGCGTAGATTGAATCTCAGAGATCGTCCATCCAACGGTGGAGATCTGCTCACCTTGTTCTATAAATAGGTGCATTCTGGAGAAAAAACTGTTCACACCAAAGAAAAGAAATTTTCCCCAGCCATTCTCTCTCAAACTCTTCAGCCTTCCTCTCGAAACTCAAATCCTTTCTTCATCAATTTCAATCCTTCTCCTCCCGATCTTCTCTTCCATCTGATAGATTCAATCTCTTCTTTTCTCTGAACTTTCAGATCTCCAACACCCCTTCATCGACCTTAATCCTTCTAAGGTCAATCTCCCAAAAACACTCAACAACTTCGTTCTTCAATTTACACTTCCTCTCAACTCATCACCATGGAACCACAAACTCTGCAACTAATGGAGCTACAAACCCAGCAACAAATCGAGGATGTAGGAAACAACCAAGCAGCCGGGAGTAGTGCCAACACGGATTTCTGGCGAAGCCGTACCAGGTGGATTCCTACTCCAGATCAAATAAGAATCCTCAAGGATCTTTACTACGACAAGGGAGTTAAGTGCCCAACTACAGAGCACATTCACGAGATCTGTCTCCAGCTGAACCAGTATGGACAGGTTGAGGGCAAGAACTTTTACTTTTGGTTCCAGAACGTCAGGGCTCGAGAGAAGCAGATGAAGAGGTGCAATCAGGCTGCTCAAGTGCCCATGGGAACTAGTTCTCCTGGTACTGGTGGATCCATTGATCTCAATTTTGGGTCCACTGGTTCTACTTGTGCTGGTGGATCCATCGACATCAATTTTGGGCCAGCTGGTGGATCCATTGACATCAATTTTGGGTCCACTAGTTCTACTGGTGCTGGTGGATCCATTGATCTCAATTTTGGGCCATGGGTCGACTGCAATGTTGACCCGTATTTCTCCTCACCCTTCACTACTAGTACTACTTTCTTTGGCAGGAATGAAGAACAAACTTCCATGGAACAACGAGGAGAAGATTACCAGGAGATTGAAACTCTTCCTTTGTTCCCCATGCCCGGTGAGGACATCCTTGGCAACCTAAAGACTACTTCCGAGGGAGGTAGCTGCTCTGGCTACTATTCTGGTGGCTCGGACGGCTACGACGGTGGCTCTCACATTTCCCTTGAGCTCAGCCTCAACCCCTCCGGGGCTGCTGACTTGGCTTAGTACAGTGTAGTCCTCCATTTTTTTTTTTTTTTTTTTTTTTTTTTTTTTGTAAAGTGGCTGAATCAATAAGACTGAATGTATGTGGTAGTCTTTTCTTTAAAAACAACCAACAACGCCACCAAGAATCGAACCTTGGTCACCCATTGCTCTTTCAAAATTAGCCAGCTCTGCTGCACTCGTACTTCTAGTTTCCTTGAAGCTTTCTAGATTAGTATCCACCCCTACGTAAGACATATCTTGATTCACCAATCGGTACTAGTAAAGCAGCCAATATCTCACCCTGACTACACCACAATTCAAAATCCTATCCTCACAACAATATCCGGCCCCATAATTTAATTATACAACACTAGCACTCCTAGGGTTGAAAATAACGTCATTACCTAAGCTCATACATCAACCCAATGTCTCTTCACAGTCAATCCTATCACGAGGTCATATCAATCTTTCCATAAGTCAACCATACACAAAATCCATCATAGTAACAACAAATCATGCATTACTACTCAACAATAGTCAGAGAAGCAGCACTCCACAATAATTTCCAATACCATCCGCAGACCTCAGACCACACCCCAACATTTAGCTAATATATAGAAGCTATCCTAACCACCAAACAACTGTGCATGAATGAATGCTCCATTATAACACAATTCCATCACTAAGCAACCAATAACTGCTAAGTACTCTTCAACTCAAAACACCTGCATATCCAACTAATGGAAAGTATCACAACTACTAGTCAAATACTCGTAACAACTTTAGATACAAGCATTGGTCAAACACCATGACCCCAACAACCAAACGACTACAACGCACATAAGGATACTGTTTTTCGTGAAAACCATCCTCAATAACTTCACCAGAGTTTGATCCAAAGGTTCCCATTCCTCAAAGGCTACTCAAAGAAGCTACACAAGCTCCACCACTTCACTTACAAAGTCAACCTATGCTATGATAACTTAACATACTACCCTCATTAAAGGTAACATAAGTATCTCCCAAATTACATCACTACACTCAAAAACCAATATAGTCTTGAGAATTCTGCCCCATAATCTCTCACACTCCTATCATCTTGAGTTAGTGAGATCAATTCTCTTTCCAACTGCTCATAGATTCTCAATTTATACTAATAACTCAATCTCACACAAGATTAGTATAGTTACCTCAAAGCCGCTTTAAACACGTATCACAAGTCAATTACCAAACTCCACTAAGACATCTCGTTACAAAACAAGATATCTAATCCTTGATACGTACATCCCATCCAAAAACATCTGTACGTCCAACTTAAAAAAGGAAAATTACTATCGATTAATACTTATATCCGCATTGGATACGTGCATAGGTCAACACCATGCCCTTCATCCAAACACTTCAACATATGAAAGAACTTCATTTCCATAAAACAATCCTCACCGACTCATCAGAGTTAAATCCAGAGGTTCCTATTCCTCGAAGATCACAACTCGCGGAAACTAACTTATTCTGATACAACTTAGAAGACAACTTTACCGTTCTACGGACATACACGCTGTCCAGACCCCATACTAAGACATACCCAATGATTATACCAGTACCGAAGAGTATATGATGGGGATCCGCTGCAGACGGGCCATCACTCGGGGGGTACTGATTATCACCAAATATGTACCTTACGCTCTGATACCAAACTGTCACGCCCCGAATTTTGAATAATCAATTCAAAGTCCGAAACATGAATAATAACAATTTCAATTAACGTCTTGAAATTTTTTCTCACAAACAACCACACTTCACACCTCTCAATATTACAATAAACCAAATCCTCAATTTATTTATTACAACACACTCTCACCAAATCAAATTGTAAGGCTCAAATGAGCTTAACTCAACTCACTATTACAATTGCTGTAAATCTATGACAAATACTCTAACCCGTACGATCACCGCCCTGATTCTCCTGACCTGCAGGATTACCCGCTACACAATTTGAATAGTGTACCGGGATTGCAACAACACCAAACCCGGTAAGCTTTTGACAGCTCGTATGAGTAAACAAGAAATGAACGGTTGATTTATTAAATCATATTTCTTTTAACTCAAGCAAAACAACCAACAATCACAACAACCACAAAGCAACATCAAGCCAACACACAGAAATCAATGAAGAATACATCCCCGCAGTCCCCTAACCTCAATATCACCTAAGTGGTATTTCCCACAACCTACAATTATTCCCATTGCATGTGGTCATTCCCACATATCACCACACAGGTACTCCCATATATCACCACACGGGGAGTATATCACCACACAGGTACTCCCACATATCACCACACGGGGAGTATATCGCCACACAGGTACTCCCACATGTCACCACACAGGTACTCCTACATATCACCACACGGGGAGTATATCACCACACAGGTACTCCCACATATCACCACACGGGGAGTATATCGCCACACAGGTACTCCCACATGTCACCACACAGGTACTCCCAAAATCAGTCACTAAAATCACCAACTCTAAATCACCGATGATTAATACGGGATCTAAACTCACATCTTTCTTCTCAAAACCCCAAAAGCGTATTTATACAAACACGGTGACTGACAGACTAGAGCTCTAACCGTATTGTAGTCCATCATCCACTGATTAGAGCATCCTATTCCCTCATACTGGTCACTACATCGACCCTAAATCCAAAATCGAGTACAACTATATTCTTCCACACAATATGATCAATAATTCCATGATACGTACTATTATTGTGTAAATATGTACTCAAAATACAACTCCAAAATCACCAATCCATTCTCAATCATATCAACACACCAATCACACGTCAACCAATATATATATTCTACGTAAATATATATATACGTAATCATCCGCTCAGGGATGACCACTAATACCAACTATAAACCACACATAGTGAAAACCGAGAAATTCACTTTTATAGTTTAAAATACCTTTTACTTACCTATGGATCGTAGAAGATCGAGCCCATGTATTTTAAAACAAATATTCATTTTCGTCAAACATTTTCAATCCATTACGATTTAAGTAAGGTAATTTGGTTCGTAATATGAACCATGTGAGGTTTACTCACCTCGATATTCCCGCTGCGTCTTCAATTCAACACAATACACACCCAAATCGTTCACCCAAGGGAGACCGTCAATCACCTAATCACACATGACCTTATTTTAGCCAATAACTCAAAAACATACTTAAACGACGATCCAACGGTCGGATTCAAATTAAATGATGATCCAACGGTCAGATCCTCACAGATCGCCTTTAGGATCATCCTCCTAAATTATCATGAAGATCCAACGGTCTGATCTTCCTGAATCGCCCTTACTAATATCTCCATAATTTTATATGAAAATCCGACGGTCAGATTCTCACGAATCGCCTTCCGAATTACTGTTTTACAATTATACGAAGATCCAACGGTCGGATCTTCGCCTGTGACCTCACAAAGTCATCGGGACAGTCATACGATCAACATAATAAAATTTGAAGCAAAACCGATGGTTTGATCTTCGCAGATCGTAAACCGTGGATAAAACGTAAAAACCGTAAATAGTAACGTAAAAACGTAAATCCACTATTTATCAACTTTTTCTAACATGACCATGTTATATATCAAAACGCTCGTATGGATGCATAGATCATCGCCTAGATAATGAAAACTCGAAATATGGTCTGACGCGCCGCCACAAGCGGTGGTCAGTGGGCGGTCAACGCGGCGGTCAACTCCGGGTCAACCACCTCCGATGGCAAAGCGACCAACTACAAACCTGTTCAAAATGAGAGGGTCATCGACTTCCATAGCTGGAGCTAAGTCTGGTTTGGCCTAGATCGTCCTAGATCAAGCTTTGAAGTTTGGATTAATCTGGTGCGTCTGATCAGATTCCAGATTGAATCAGGGACGTCGAAATCTTCAACTCGTGATCTTTCACTCCACACTCAAAATCGTCGAGCAAAGAGGATATGAGGATGATCAGGGGGAGGAGGAGATCACGAAAATGGGAAGGATCGGCCGAGGGAATGCCGGAAAATTGGTTTTCCGGTCGGGTCACCGATCGGAACTGTGGCTCCTTCGATCCAGCTTTCGGGGCAGCGGCGGAGCAAAGCGACACCATAGGGAGGCTCGTCGTGGGCCGGCAATCCCAGGGGAGCCCGGGTCCGGGAACGGAGGTGGAAGAGCAGGCCGGGTCGGGTCGAGCTTGACCAGCCGGGTCTGAAGGTCGAGAGAGAGAGATCGGAGGGACTATTCCACAAAATTGAAAACTCTCGTCCTTAATGAAAAATTCTGAAATTTTTCCTATTTATAGAAAATTCCCAATTTTTAAATATTCATAACTTATTCATACGAACTCCGAATATTGCGTTCCACATATGCACGCGATCGTATCGACGAGCTCTACAACTTTCATGAAGGAAGTTTACTTTTTCTCATTTTCCTCCCCAAACTCTCCGTTCTCTCTCCTCCCTATCCGTGTGACCTGAATGACCCGACCCGGCCGGAACGGCCACTTCCCCGCGTCCTCCGGTGACGACCCGACCCTCCCCAAAGTCGCCTCGCCGAGCCCAGTCGACCCCCATGGTCCCCTCACCCCGCCGCAGCCCCCAGGCCTGGATCGAAGAGGCCCCAGTCGTGCGACCCGGTCGGACCTCCTCGACGCCGGCGTTGCACGGACCGATCCTTCTCGGTTTTGGGTTGTCCTCCTCCTCCAGATCATCCCCATATAGGCCTTGCATCACGATTTGGTGTGTAGAGCAAAAGATCAAGGTTTGAACAAATCAGCGGCTGTGGTTGAATCTGGAAACGTGATCAGACGCTCGAGATTAATCCAACTTCCAAGCCTGATCTAGGACGATCTAGACCGAATCTCACTTAGCTCCAGGTATGAAAGTTGCCCATCTCTTCTTTTTGAACAAGTTTGTAGTTGACGACTTTTTCATCGGAGGTGGTTGACTCAGCGTTGACCGCCGCCTTTGACCACCTGCTGACCCGTCGATTGTGGCGGCGCATCGGTCATCCAAAATGTGTTTTGTTTCAGTTTATCCATCTACACATCGATACGGTCGTTTTGCTATATTATAAGGTCAATTTGGAGAAGGTTGATGCATGCTAGGGTTTCGGTTTTATGCGTTATCTTCGGTTTGCAATCCGCGAGGATCCCACCGTTGGATCTTTGTATAATTTTGATAGGATGATCCCAAGGGCGATCCGTGAGAATCGGACCGTTGGATCGTCGTTTAAGTGTGTTATGAATCAATTGCTAAGTTAGGATCGTATTTGATTAGGTGATTGACGGTTTTGTTTGGGCGGACGGTTGCGATTGTGATTTTGAGCTGTATAGAAGACGCAGCAGGAATTTTGAGGTGAGTAAATCTCACGGTGTTTCGGTCGATAAATTAGTTATGTTTAATTTAGTAGATTTAATTGTTAGTATGCAAAATCATATTTATCAAATAAATTATTTGTTTTAAAATATATGAACTTGATCGACAACGGTTCATGGGTAAGTTAAAACATGGTTTTGATATAAAATGATTTTCGAGTAGTTAATTTGTAAAACTATAGTTGGTATTAGTGGCATCCCTGAGTGGGTGACTACGTATATATATATTTACCTGGAATATATGTATATCTGGAAGGTGTGGCATGTGATATGTAGACTTTTGATGATTTATATTGATAAAAGAGTGATTTGGAGTTGTGGTGTGACATTTGTGAGTCGTGTGAGATTTCTTTAAATGTTTTATTCTGAGGGCCGAAAGGTCTGAAGTCTGAAGGTTACAGTGGTAAACCTGGGTGTAAAGATATCGTAAGGCTGAACCTCGGCCGAGGTGACAGGTTACGATTCAGTTAGAGCTCTAGTCTGTCTGCAGTTGTACTTCTTGGGGGATAACTTGGTGTTATGGCACTCAAGGGTACATGTTTTTAAAAGAGAGTTTCGAGTGTATGCTTTCTTTTGCTGTCTGAGGAGGGACTTGATTTTATATTAGAGTGTGAGTTGAGATAATATGATTTATTGGGAGTTGATGGATGATCATCGACTTTAGTTTGGAGTTGATGGGTGATTATTGATTTTAGTGTGAGTTGTTTGACTTCCTTATTGATTTTCCTTCTCATTCTATTGTTTGATTTAATTGTAATCTCCTAAACTAAGTTATATGCAGGGATTACCGCTTTTTGAATTGTTTGTTTTAATGTAAATTTCTGAACTAAACTCTATGCAGGGATTTATATGATTTCTATTGTTTGCTTTTAATGTGATCTCCTGAACTAAGTTTCTATGCAGGGATTACTATGAATTCTTTTGTTTGTTTTCATGTGGTCTCCTGAACTAAGTTTCTATGCAGGGATTACTGATTTTGCTTAATTCTTATTGTGGGTACAGTTGTGGGTTGTGATCTGTAGTGATTGGAGAATGAATTGAGAGACAGAGCATGTGGGTTTTTAGTTGGGTTGAAATTATTGAGCATGTTATTGTTTAAATTTGAACTTGCCGTTTTTGTTGTGATAATTGCATATTGTTTTTGTTAGGCTAAGATGGTGAAAGCATGTATTTTGTGGAATTAAATATTGTTGCTTTAATTTATCTCACGAGTTGAGAAATTATAAGCATGAGTGACGTGAGTCATTTTAATTGAGTTTACTCATACGGGCTTAAAAAGCTTACCGGGTTTGTTGTTTACAATCCCGGTGCACTATTCCATGGTGTAGCGGTTATTCCTGCAGGTGAGGACCACCAGGGCTGAGTACAGGGGCGTGGTTGCAGCAATGTAGGTTCAGAACCTATTTTTGTTAGTGTACTGCTGTTTTTGGTATGCTCCTAGTACATTTGTATATCAGTTCTCTCGAGTTTTGTATATACTGGTTGATGTGATATTCGACTTAAGTGATCGAGTTTTTACTGACGTTTGTTGTTGCTCAGTTTTATTTGAAAAAGTTTCTAAGTATTTTGGGCATTTGGTTAAGTTATCGCGTTTCGGATTTGAATTTACTTATTCAAAATTCGGGGCGTGACATCTATAAAGGGGAAGATGTATAGTAATAACTAGGTAATGTGCCAGCTAGTGGCGGAGTCAGGAATTTAAGTTTACTAAGGCACAAAAAAAATATTAATATAAAAATATACAAAATTTTTAAATATAATTTCTATCTATTATAATGGTAATTATTCTCGATGAGATTTTATATTTTGAAATCGTTGCATGATAGTCTCATAATCTATACTAGTAAAAATATTTTTCTCAATATATGAAATCAAACAATCATTCATAAACTTGTCACCCATTCGACTGCGTAAACGAGTCTTCACAATGTTCATAGTAGAAAATACTCTTCACAAAAATAATTAGTTGAGAATCATTACTTGATACACGTACACACATGTTATTGATACACACATGTTATTGATATAATAAGATATTTTTTTAATCATTTCTGTATTGGACTTGAAAATCTGTAAGTAATAACGAAATAGGAATCATTAACTATAACCAATTGTATTATTGATGTTAAAAAAATTTGGGAAAGAAAATATTATATAAAATATTAATAGTGATAAATTATCAAGGTTAGGAGGCTGGTCCATCTCCTCAAATAATCCCACAAAAAAAAAGAGCACGTGAACGTCCATCAACATTAGTTAAAGTTGAAAAATTAATTTAAAAATATATAAAAAAAAATTCATATTTTAATATAATATTAACATACTATATAAATAATAATTTTTTTTTTTTTACAAAAACTAAGTGGGGCACGGGACCTGGATCCCCTGTCTCCCTCCGCCCCTGGTGCCAGCTGCGCTTTGCTGCTGATTTTATAGTTGATTAATTTAGCTATAGTTATATATGTATTGTAATTAGGTTGCTTTTGATTAAAAAAGTTGCAACCATATGGGGATTTCTTTGGGATTCTTGTTCTTCCTTTCCAGATTTTGTATTGTATGCATGGGCACTTTCACATCCACCAGTTTCTCAAATTCTCACTACAACAAAAGTCCTCATTTCCGACGAAAATTTCCGACAGCACAGAATTGCCCTCGCAAAAGAACTCTTTTTCCGACCACAAAAAATGGTCGTCGGAAATGTTCTATCAAAATATATTTTATTTCCGACGGATAATATGCTGTAGGAAAAGAGTTCCAATTTTGTCGGAAAAACAAAAAAAATGGCGGGACCTTTTGGCGCTAGTATTATTTTCGACGACATTTTGTATCGTCGGTAATGGTAAACCTATTTCCGAGAGGCAGTTGGCTTTGTCGGAAATGATTTCTTAATTTCGAGGGCAACAAAGTACCCTCGCTAATGAACAAATTATTTCCGACGGCTAGTGACTCTTGGAAATATTTCTCTAAATTGTATTATTTAATTTTTATAAACATATTATGTCAGAGAGGAGAATTGAGCATAAGATCTCTAACTTTTCAAAATTAATTTTACCATTTTTTCACAGGTTACTTGATGATTATATTATTAGTTTATTAGATTTGATGCATTATATGTTAAAGACAAAACGATTTTATTATATATTGGTTACAAGGTAAGATCGAATAAATCTCATAATATATATACATATACATATACATATCATATACAAGTACATATTATATATATATATATAGAATTATTCTCAGGTGCGGACGTCCGTACCGAATTTTCGGTACGGATTTCCTGTTTTCGACCACTTTCCGGCCACATTTTTACATCTTAACCATTCAGTTTTTAGGTCCTAGTGTATAGATCACATCTACAAAATTTCAGCCAATTTGGTGATCGTTAAGGCATCCAAAACTGCATTTTACACGAACGGACCGAATCTGTCGAACCGGAACCGTTCGTATTTATAATGGTAAATTGCAGTTTTGGATGCCTTAACGATCACCAAATTGGCTGAAATTTTGCAGAGGTGATCTATACACTAGTACCTAAAAACTGAACGGTTAAGATGTAAAAATGTGGCCGGAAAGTGGTCGAAAACAGGAAATCCGTACCGTCCGCTCGGTACGGACGTCCGCACCTGAGACGGACTGTATATATATATATATATATATATATATATATATTATATATGAGTCTCATAGTTATATATTCATGATACATATTTGTGTATTGGATTTATATAAGACTTGATCGATCGATCATGCTAATTGGGAGGTTCCGCCCTAACCCAATATTATTAGTTGCGGAAGTAGATAAGAGATCATCTATGGTAAATCACGATAATGCTAATTGATAGATTCCGCGCTAACCGGGGTGCTAACTATAAATTCCGCCCTATATAGATAAGAGACCATGCTAACTAGGAGATTCCACCATAAACCCTAACAGTAAATCATGATTATGACTATCTTAACAATCGTCACTTGTGCTGAAAACTTGTATAAGTAATATACTCATGAAGACCTAAAATTGAATAGTGGAGATGTCCATACATATAATCGAAAAGTGGGTTCATAAGAGATCTCTTAAAATGGCCAAAGAAAAGATCTGTTAGTGAAGGATCACATACATACTACTATCGAAAAGTACTGTTACATAGTACTATTCATTATCGATCACATACATACTACATATATAGTACGACTATCCCTCCACACATATATGCATTCGTATACAGTAGACATTAAGGATGTTACTTTTTGTTCGGCTTCGATTTTGAGAAAATTTCTTTGAGAGAAGTCGTAGAGCACATTATACCGAGTTTGTGAATACGTGACATGCTTAAATCGAATTAGATATGAATAAGTTACGGTGTATGGAAGTTTATTTCTCGTGGAAGATTTCGGGAATTTGTTATGGGAAAAATCGACTTTTCCTAATATTACGTATTTAGACAAATTAACCCTAGCAGCCCCTCATTTTTTCTTTCTTCTTTCTCTGGGCCGCACGACCCTTTCTTCTCCCTCTCTCTCTCTTTTCCCCGACCTCTCTCATTCTCTCTTCCCTCTGCAACCACCGGGAAATGCCATTCCCGGCCGCCACTGTTCCTCCTTCCCCTTCGAATTCCGGCTACCATCTCACTACACCGGCAACATCTCTACACCGACCATATCCGAGCTGCACGAACACCATAGATGGAATCTGTGTTTTGGAGGACTCGAATCTGCAGGTTTGAAATGTGGAGAAGAAGGAGATTGCTGGGTCGATTTCTATTAGAATCAAATTGGGTAAGGGTTGTGGCAAATTCTGTTTTTTCGTGGTGTTGAATTTTGTTGGTTTCAGGAGCGTGGAGCTGGAATCGGGTTGGACCATGCTGCTGAGTGGGAATGAGAGGCTGCCTGGTGCTGTTGTGCCTGCTAGGGAGAGGCTACTTGAGAGGTTGAGAGGAATGTCTCATTCGGAAACCAGGTTAGTCTCTTTGTATGCTCTCTAAATTTTTTAATTTAGAGCTAATTTCAATGGCAGATTGGCAATTACAATGAACATGTTTAGCAGTTAGCTTAATTGCAATTCTTACTATTATTCTAATCTTGCGTAGTTATATGAATATGAACCAAGTAAGATGAGTGGATTTGCTGGATATCTGCGGCAACTGTCCTGCAGTATAGCCTTCTTTGGTATTTCTTTTTCCTGACTTATTGACCTCCAAATGACCTGAATTTTTGATATGTTTTACTTCTGTTAGTTAGTAAAGGATCTGGAAAGTTTCATGGCATTTCGACATAAAGTGAACGTTCTGTGAATTTTCCAAGTTTGGTCTGTAATTGAGAAAGTTTCAGAATTTATAAAAGTTCTCTGATTTTCTGTTGAGATTTGAACTTCTATTTGAATCATTAAGTTCTGGTTTATCACATTTTTTAAATTGATAAACAGATAAGATAGAAGGCTAGCTGTTTCAGGATTTCCAAAACTAGTATAACTAGAACTAAAGTGTGCCACATTTTTGAATGAGTGGCCTAGTCACGGATTGTGAGAGTAGTAGGGATCCTTGTGCTAAATCGATTGCTCGGGGAATCAATGCAGGAGATGTTGAAGCTTCGGGACGCAGGGATCTACACCTGGCAACTTCACCAAGAAGGTAAAGCCAACTTCACCTCTGAATTTTTGAAGCTGTAAATGTTCTAGTTGGATTTCCTTAATTTGATTGTTGTTTGGCAGAACTTGACTGGAAATAGATGTTTATCTGAGGCCAAAGTCAATAAGATTTGTAAAGCTGCTGAGCAGATAGTGGTTAGTGCTCAATTTCTTCTTAATATCTAGATGCAATTGAAATCCATGTTCTGTTCTTGCTTGAAAATCTGCAGAAGTATCTTCTAGGAAGATGTTATTTTGTTGTATTACTTTGAAACTCCATTCAAATTTAATCTAATGAAATGCAGTTAAGGAAATACCTTATTGTTTAATCTAATGAAGTATCTTTTTTTGTTTTTTCCTCCTGGTACATTGTTGATATGGGAGTGTCTTCTTTAATTTAAATTAGGTATGTTCATACTTTACAATAGGACAATATTGCAACAGATTCAAGTGCACACCATGATGAAGATGGTATTGATGAAGATGGTGCTGAAGATGTTGCTGATGAAGATGATGCAAACTCTAATGAGGACTTCTATTAGATATATTGTTAGCTTCCTTGCTTTAGAATGATTGTGTTATAAAGACCAAATTTTGAATATTTATCTTTTTCTGAACATGTATGAATGATTAACTATGTTTCTTCTAATGCCATTGTTTTTTATGAACATTTAATTGTCTGCTTGTATATTTAATAAAAAAAATTATCTTGATTCATCTACCTCTTACAATTAGGTTAATTGACAATTAAATTGAATGGGAGGAAAAACGAATAAATCTCATGGAAAAACATTTCCGACCACAATATCATTTTCAGAAATACTAGATTATAATTTTTTTTCGACAAGAAATATCAATTTTCGAGGAAAATATGACCCTTGTAACTTATTCATTTTCGATGCCAAATAGTCGTCGGAATTAAATATTCTTATCGAAAATAGTTTTTTCCGACCACTACTATTTGTCGGAAATAAGTCCCTGGAAAAAAATGGATTGGCTAGCAACCAATTTTTTCCTACAAGCAATGAATTATTTCCAACAAACATCTTTTGTCGAAAATAATATTTGTCGTCGTTGAGGAGTGAGAATTCCGACCACCGACAAGTTATTTACGACCACGTCTAGTCGTCAAAAATATATCTTTTTCCGAGGGTTGGTCGGAAAAAGACTATTTCCGATGATATTTTTTCCGAGGACCACCGACGGCACCTAGCCGTCGGAAATAGCTTTTTCCAACGGGAAAAGTGGCTTTTCCGACCAAATCGCACCCTTGGAAATGACTATTTTTGTTGTAGTGTCTGCAACTCCATGCTTCATGAGGATGAGAATTTAGGGTTAAGATTTTGGTGCTCTCTTATCTGATATGAAATTATTATGGCCAAAAACAATGCAACAACAAAGAGCAAGAGAAAGAGAAATAGTTAGAGCAGCGGAAAGCGACAACACGGGGCAAAGGAGAGAGCAAATGAGGCGTGGAGATTGCTAACAACCAACAAGCTGGATACACAAAACGAGAAAAGAAAACAACCTAGGCTAGAAAGGTAAATTATGTTAAAATACAGGGGCAAAATTGTCCCATTACTATTTATTGAATAGTATGTAATGAACAGTGTTTCGGGTTTGAGTATAGTATAGAGTATAATTTCACAAGTACCTTTGGTGCGCTCTATTTGTTATGCATAAATCAAATGGTCAAAAGGATAAAACCTTTTCTTTATGCGGCTAAATGTACCTAAAGTAGACACAATTATATGGTTCAGGTACAACTAATGGTCTGGCGTTGGGAGAGGTCTTTCGGATTGAATCTCCCCAATCCACAAACAATTAGAAGAGACAGGGGAACACTATTGAATCTCTGATCTTTTTTTTTTTGGTCTGAAAATCTCTGATCTTGATTCTAATCATATTCCTCAGTCCTCACCATTTTTCACCCCTTAGTCTAATCCCAATAGTTGTCTAATGTACACAATTTACTACACATGCATTCTTATATATCAAATATGAAATCCTTTTATGAATTCATGTATTATATTGCCCGTTTCTTAAGAAGACATGTACAATCTTAGAAGCAGATCAAAATATTATTGATGGTAACATAAGTAACACGAAGTCTAACACAAGGGATGCATGCAAGCATTTAATTAGTAATTAAATTTTCGAGTGAGTACACGCAGGGCCAGCCCTCGGTATAGGCCCAGGCCTGTGCCTATGGTCCCCGATTTCATTGGACCCCCAAAAAAAGAAAGAAAAAAGGCCTCCTTTTACGTATATGCGCCTTCGCTCTTTTCTTTCTCCCTCCTTTGTTCTTCTCGACTTCTCTGCAATTTCTTCAACCAAAGTACTCACTGCCACGACCATATTTTCCCACCTCTCTGTTGCTTGATTTTCACTTAGAGCCTCAAATCAAGACCCATAGCTTACTGATGGATTCAGTTTTAATTTATAAATTTCTTTTTGACTAGAAAATATGAACAAATGACAGAAACTCTTCGGATTCTTATTATCTAGATTACTAATGCCTTTGGTTCATCATGATTTGTTTCCCTCAAACCGCTTTCTTTAAATCTTAATCTTGGACTGCTGGGTTTGTGCTTTCTGGGTTAGTCATGATTCTCTTTTTGAGCACTTTTGTTTGTGTAATTGAATCTTGGCTAGCCGGATTGGGGCATTTATGAGTTGATATTGATTTTGTTTTTCATTCTCTCTGGGGCTTTCTTTCATAAACTTGATTTAGAGTTATCAACAAATGCTTTGCACACATTTTTCCTGTATTGAAAAAAAATCAAATGCTTTGCATGGAGAGGAGTGGCGAAAAGTAAAGAAGGAAGACGGACTCCTTTCTCATCGCCTAGTTAAGGTTAAAACAAAAGAGAGATGCATATGATAAGCTTCAAGCTGAAAATTTCCGGGAGTCCCACTTTTTTGGTTCGCCTAGAGCCTCGGAAATCTCTGGCCCTGAGTGCAATACGTGGGTCATTAGATTGTATCGTTCATACCACTTGTAACACTTTCTTATGAATGAACTTATTTGATAAAAAAAAAAAATGCAATACGTGCATATCCAAGAGTTGTTTTCTAAGGCAACCATACTTCCTAGAAGATAGCTATGTCATAGAGGCAATTTACTATTGTCTATGATATGTTATCAAGACTAATCAATGTTTTGATTGGATTCAAGGCTAATAACTGTGGTCTAAAATATAGCTTACCTTTATCCTTTTAAGTAGGAGATATCTTAGCGGTACTTAAGTCCTATTAGGAAGGTGAATCCGCATGTTGAAGATGCTTGGAAATCAAGTAAGTAGCATATGTATAAAGAGGCTAAATTGAAATACAATACACAGGCAACTCAACTAATTAGATTATCAAAGCCTCCCCCAGAGCAAGCCTTCAACCTACATTGAAACCAGAGATAGTCAAGGTTGTGCCTTGAAGCCGAGAAGCTAGGGTGACATCTTAGCAACAACTGTGTTTTCTCCACCTTCCTAGTAATTCCTCTGCTCAACCTACAACTTGAGTATCAATTCTGTGAAACTAGAGATCACACCACAAGTCCTTATCCATAAGGTAAGAGAAGAACTTTGTGACAAGGTTGGTGCTCTCCTCGTCCATAGACTTAAAGAGAAGTCAGGTCCAAGATAGCCCAGAAAAGTTGCACGTACCCTACAGTGCTAGCACATCGAGCATTACAGCAAAAGAGACTGTTTGCTAGTCTTCTTGGTCGAGCCAAACAACAGTCACACTAACCTGTTCCGAGACGAAGCCAAACTAACCAAGTACGTGGTATTGCTGTTTGGCAGATCCTCATCAGGATCATGAGCCAGAAATTTGTGATGGTTGGGATTAGTATGAGTAACCTCCCCAAACCACTTTTGGATATAATCTTTTTCCTAATTAATCCATCAGTGGCTACGTGGTTCGTGCATTCATATATATCCCTTGACTAACTACAATTAAGGATGATTGTTTCTTACCCAAGCTGTTTTACGTCCATCTCCTTAATTGTAATATATGAGTACAACTTGATAATTAACTTGCATGCCGGCCCACGTAATCTAACCCAGAGGTGCAGCTTGCATATCAATATCTCGCATCTTCTACAATCTTTTTTTTTTTTTTTTTTAATCAATCTATAAATGATTGCCATTAATACTCAAGCCAGAATGACCATTACATACCCTTCCGCTGTCATCTACGGGCAGACAAGAAGTTGTGGTGTTACCACGGTGGTACATAGGGATAGACCACTCATTAGACATTCAGTGCGCCATAAGGAACATATAAGCCTATAAACCATGATAACCCTAAGACATAGTAAATAGGCCAAATACAAAAGACTAAAATCGCCTGGATCCCAAATGCGAAACCCGAAATGTGCATGCCTTATAGTAGCCCACATAGCAGTAGCGGAGACCAACCCAGAAAGTCCACTTTTTGCTGTCGTAGACAGCCCACTAGGGCCCAGGTCCAGAATTGTCCAAAACCAGCTAGGGCACCAAACTAAGTTGGGCACCCAGGCTGTTTTGGGCCTCCCCCTTGCGTTTGGCCTCCAGATTGATCTGGACAGCCCTCTGCCTGCCCGAACTGCCGTCGAGACCTCCAGCTTGAGCGCATGTGCAGCTTCCACGTTGCCGGTAATCTGCCTTAAAACCACCGCTACGCTCGTTGCACCGCCCTCAGGTCGGATCTCGATCTTCCTCCGCCATGATTGAGCCATCAGCGCCTCTAGGACAGAGCCACTAGGACCATATCGAAACTGCAACGCCACAAGGCCGTTCACCACCCTTGTAGCTCGGATCGCCGCTGCACATGTGCACCAAACCTCAGCCGCCCGTGCAGTCATACACCACACGCCGTCGTCCTTTAGTCGCCCTCTAGGAGGTCGAATCCCACCCGGATTGTCATCAGGTCCGAATCTCTTTCGGTGAGACAAATTGAAACTCAAGGTGATCCCCTTCTTTAGATGGAATTGGGGTTGAAGAAATGTCAAAACAAGTTGACGCTGAATTGCCGCAAGACAACGAGAGGCAGAGATGGGACTGCTTGGCGATGGTGACGGACACCGGAGATGGATTCCCCAGCCATGGCGGCTAGGGTTAGTTAGGAGACGGAGAGCCATTGTACAGAATTTAATGTAGTGGGTAGAGCATTGGCCATAAGAATCTTGAATAAAAGGTCAAATATTTTAGATAAAGCACATGATAAATGTTTACTCATAGACTATAGTTTTGTGTGGTGTTATTGAATTGTAGACAGCAGGCCATCGTTGGCGGTACTTGCACGAAAGTTCCATCTCTTTGCCCATCTTCTACAATCTTTGAAAGTAAACCAACCATCTTTAGTTATCAAATATTTGATAATTAATAGTAAGAATCAATGAATATCAAAATTTGCCACAAAGGTCGCTTGGTCTCTACGTAGGTTTTATTTAGCCTGTAAATAATATATTGCGAACTTATCGAAAATATATAGTTTGGGTCACGGATATTGACCCGGTTTCCTTCGAGTCATCCCTTGTCAGGAAAAATATTAATTTGGATTCAAACATTGTCCCTCAAACCTCGAAGTCATAGTTCCCAATCTTGACTGAAGAGGTAGGTATTGGCCTTGCACATTGATGACCAAACACTTGTATTTTGGATGAATTAGCTGGATCATAGTGAGTTTTCAAAACCACACTTTGGCTTTAACAGTTACTGATAGCTCTCAGCTAGGCTCATTAAGCCTCTTTCAAGCTTTTCTTTCCTTAAGCCACATCACTCTCTGATCTGCTTCCAGATTTTGATTCTTCGCGGCACTTTGTGTAATGCATTGAGCTGATATTGTGTGGTGGATGTTCAAGTTTATGGTTTGGAATGGAAAGACCTGAAAACAAAATAACACATGCTTTTGATCTTCAAGTTGTATCATGCCATGCATAGAATGTGCTTGATCATGCCACCAACATATATTTTCCAGTTTGTGGCAAGTTTTGGTAGTATTATTATTGTTTTGTTTTTGTTTATATTTCATGTATTTGGGAAAGGGAAATCAATTCAAGTGGAATTAGAAAGCTCCTTTGAATGTGTTTGTTTAGCTAAGGACAAAATAGTTATGAAGCAAATAGTGTAAATTAAGTTGAACTTTTGAACAATCTAAATGACTCAATGGAAGACGTGTGAAGCCATGGACATGTTGATACAATGTAAGTTAACTTAATAAACAATTTCGATCAACTTTATTTCACACGTCTTCCATTTCATTTACGGATAACTTATTAATTGTTTTTATTCCAATTTTGATCCCGCAACATCGCGCGGGTTTGTTTAACTCATGCTTATGTAGAGTTGAAATTTCTTTCATTGTATCCATGTTGCTTTGGCTCCATAACCAAGAACTACAAGCTCTTTGTGGTGATCAGTCACAGAAAAACTTGTACTAATTTGCTTCCAGCAAACATTTCGTCAAAAGGATCATAGCTTGCCTTCTTTACATTGTCCCAACTCTGTATTCATTCCTCCAAAAGATAAAGTAGTGATAAGAGCATTTTAATGCGATGTTTTAAATGTTATTTCCTCATATTTACTTAGTTATTTCCTTAAATAAATCCTTCTTCTTTAGGAAAGTTTCTAATTTTTAGAAAGTTTCTATTTTTAGGTCCCATGGAGCAAATGGAGCTGAAATGAGCCTAAAGAAGGAAGAGAAGTCAGAAAACGTTGGAGATAGCTAAGACGAGGCACAAGGGCTGCAAGAATGAGCTGAAAAGAAGAAATGAAGTTTTCCTGGTCTAGCCAGGAAATTCTGATTCAACCAGGAAATCTGGTCCGACTAGGAAACCCAGTCAAAGTAGGAATCCTAATGACACAAGGAATCCCAGTTGAACTAGGAAAGCAAAAGAAGATTCTGGAAGGTTCAAGAACATTTCATTTGAAGAGTCCTTGTTTGACTAGGA
Organism: Rosa rugosa; assembly: GCF_958449725.1. Classification (NCBI taxonomy): domain Eukaryota; kingdom Viridiplantae; phylum Streptophyta; class Magnoliopsida; order Rosales; family Rosaceae; genus Rosa; species Rosa rugosa. The sequence continues at coordinate 13,589,793 of NC_084825.1, forward strand.
GTCCTGAAGACATGAGGAGTCCTGATAGGGCTAGGAAACCTCAAAGCACTAGGAGACCATGTGACTTCAAGATAGCTCAAGAATGTTCTAGAAAACTTGGGATATTGCGGTAAATAAAGAGACCTAAGTATACCAGGGTTTCTTGGATGCAAAATGAAGGAGTTCTAAGTGAAATAAGTGTTTTTGCTGTGAGATATTCAAGGGATTCTGGAAAGTGACGTTTTTGAAATTTGAAGTTATCATGGAGAGTTTTAAGGGATTTACAATATTCTTGAAGGTTGAAAACAGGTCCAGATACATTCCTTGAGCTCTACACTCCATCCTTGGCCAAAATTGAGGAGATAAATCAGAAAATAATCATGTAATTAATTCAAAAATAATCTCCCTAGAATTAAGGTGATAATTTGAAGACTTCTGATTGGTTGGATGACATAGCAGAGCTGACGTGGCATTATTTGATTGGTTGAAGCTGTGTGGCATGAGCAGATAATTCATAGGAAATTAATAGAAGATTCATGAAGACTTGGAGACTAAGTTGTCATTTTCCTATAAATAGGAGCATCATTAGGACGTTTCAAGACACCACTTCATACATCTCTTCCCCCTCAGAAAATTCCAACGTCCAAAATTCTCTCAATTCTCTAGTCTTCAGAAGCTCTGCGTCTCAACTAAGGAGGAGAAGAAGTCATGCAATACATCAAGATGTTAGCCGCCATCCACCCTTGTGTCGTCCCTAGAAGATTGCTTGCTTCCAAGGATCTTCAAGTTCTTCGTCTCAAGGCTTTGTTATTCATCTTTCACGGTGTATTTCATACTTTCTTTTGTTTTCCTTTGTTTGATTCGTAGAGTTATGAATTCTAGTTAACATGACATTAAGGGCAAAGTTTAAAGCCTGTTTATATGTTTTGAAATAAAGTTGTGATTTCTATGTGTTGATTTCTATGTTGCTTATGTGAGATTGCTTGATTGATTTTGGATTACAGAAAACTTTTGCATGTTTATGTTCTTTGGTGGCCAACTTAGGATATATGCATGTAATTGGTGCTAGATTTAGGTAAACAATTTACCTAATAGTTTTGTGAACTTATTTCATAAGTAGTAAAGGCTTTGGATAAAAGTCGAAATCAATTAAGGAGAATTGCAAATAGATGAACTTTTTCATACTAGGTTGTGCACTTCGGTTGACATCCTTTCTTTGTTCTTCATGCATTGAATGTGTTCTTGAGTAGCTAGCTTTCTAGACAATGATTTCATGTTCAATAAGTTTAATTTAGGTGCTTTCACTTATATTAAATATTGAAGGAAAGTAAAAAATGAGAAATCGTTTGCTTATTAACGTTTCACATGGTCAACTTCTTTCTCATGACATAGAAAATCAACTATAGGAATTGTAATTGGATTTCATTCATATGATTGTGGTTTTGATCTTTTTTCCTTGCGTTCCATGCACCCTTGTATATGTGTTTTTACTTTTTCTTTATTTTATTTTAATTTTCGATTTGATAATCCTAACACCCCCTTATTTGTGTTTACTTTGTATATATCTTCATTCTTTGTTTTATTTTTGTAAATAATATTTTATACTTATATTAATTCTTTATTTGTTTTTACAATTACAGGTGTACTCTCAATCCCCGGCTTGAACGATCTCTACTTATTCTATACTGACAACTACATTTTGCAGGGTTAAATTGCACGCTTGTCCTTAGCGTGTCAAGTAGTGTCCTCCATTATTTCCATCTGGTGAATGCGAGATGTCTGTCTTTGTGAAAACTTCAGCTCAATCATTCGCCATGCATTCCATAGCTCAAAAGTTGATTATTACTTGGCTGAGACTGTTGAGTAAAAATTGCACACAGTGAGCGAAAATGTCACCCAACATAATTTCACTCGTATTCATTAAAAGAATAGAGCTTTTATTTTTTTGGGTTCGACCCATTCAAGACAGAATGTATCTCTTAATTACAATCTCGTGTTACAGGGAAACACCCTTTGATTCCATTTATGAAGAAACCAATTGATAGGATGTGTGTTTGTTTGTTTTTGCGGCTGCACCCTGATATTTGAATGGGTTGCCTACGTATACCCTTGGAGAGGGATCAAGCCACTCGTAGTTCAAGAGTTCCGATGAGTGGATGACTCATTTGAGGGCTGTGATTTTTGAATGAGAATAGTGTTTGGGTGAATTTGGTTGAAGTGAACCAGGGATTCGATTTTGTGTTTAGGACGCGGTTGCATCTAGATTAATTTGAACAACATAACAAAGGCAAGAGTACCATGTTCATATAGCTATCAAAGAACAACATAACGAATCAGATCTGATTTTTACAAAAAAAAAAAAAAAATCAAATCAATTAACTGCTCCAAGCAAAGGACCACCGCGAGCAGGAGAGGAAGAGCGAACCGCCTGAGCCATGGAAGAGGACGATCCAATTGGAGAGAGGAAGAGATTCTGGAAATCTGAGCGAGCCAAAGCGAAAGGTAAGGGACGAGTGAAGACGGAGATCGGTGAGATGGTGGCTGTAAGGAAGGTTCTGGATTTCGAAGATGGAAAGTTTCAAAAGAAGAAGAGAGAGAAATGGAGTTCTTGCACCGAGAAGAAAACAGAAATGGAGTTAAGAGAGACCCAAAAAAAGAAGAAGAAGAGAGAAATGAGAAGTCCACTTTTGCGGCAGAGTGAAGAGAAGAGAGGAGAGAGAGTAGGTTAAGGAATTAATACTAGGGAGAATGATTAGGTGTGGTGGAGGTCTACATAGACCAACAATATAAAAATATGATGTCCTATTATATAGAGACACTTGTCTCTTTTAATGTAAAACAGGCCTGACCGGCTTTTTTAAATTTGAAAGTCCAGGCCCGGGCCCGGGCCCGAACCGTATTTGGAAAGATAAGGCCCGGCCAGAACCGTTTTGATTATAAAAAAAAATTGGGCCCGGACCGTACGGGTTGGGCCTTGACAGGCCGGTCCGGGTTTACGGGTTTTCGAGCTTAAATGCCCAGCCCTAGTTTTGCTCATTCAGTCTAACATATATGTGTATGTACATGATAAACATTAGACATGAGAAATTTATTGTTTGAAAATGCTTATTGAGGTTGATTAAAAGTTTCACAATATAAATTTTCCCTGATTAGTTTTTAGAAAACCTAGAAATGTAATATCAGATTTGTGAGTATCTTGTAGTGGTTAGACTTTCTTATTAGCTAATCATCTTCTATCAGTAATCGTGGTAAGTGGAATTTTATAATGGCCGATCATCTTCTTTTGGTATTCACTTACTTTGGGACTAACTTGTTTAGCGTTGGTATAAAGGTGTGAATGAGAAGATAGAGTCAGTAATCTAGAACTCATCTATGAATATTCCTTTCTGATTTTGGTTTTTTTTTTCTATTTTATTTTAAATTAGTTTGGATATTTGGATCCTTTTTGTTATGAAACTATGAACTTCATTTGATTTTTGTTAGTTGTTAATTCAGTTAAAAAGAAAGCAATTGATAAATGTTATACGACTTGAATGCAGTCATACTAGCCGCAGCAAAGCGCGGGGCTCTGTAACTAGTGTCGATGGGGACTGATAGTACTACGTGGGGAAGAAGCCTCAGAGGCGCATCGGAGGCATGTCCGATGCTCTCTCCATTGCTTCGGATCTTGGTTTCTCAGTCGCCGCTGCTCCGACTCCAGTAAAAACCCCAACTTTTACTGTCTACCATGTCCAATTTACTTCTTTGCTCACTTTGGGTCAGAATTAGCTCAATCTGATTTGTTACCCCCTACATTTCCACATTTCTGAGCTTAATTTTGAACACCCCATTGAAAAAAGAACAATGCTTTGACCATGAAGGTAGGGTGGTAATGGTTAATTGTGTTGATTTTGGTTAATTGTAATGTGGATGATACGTGCTTGGAGAGTCAATTAGGATCAGTCATTGTTTTGATGCAGGAACAGCTTTAGAACTGGTCAAGTAGTACTGGTGAGAAAGGTGATGACTTGATAAGGGTTTTGAGGGAACTTACCAGTGTGCCCAGGAAAATAGCAGATCTGCAAGTTGACCTTCAAGGGAGAAAAGTGAACTATTCGAGTCTTTTTTCTGTGCTGGTTTCGATTTGCTATGTATATAAGTGTTAATCATGTTACAAAAGGGTTTCTGATCTGTGTTTTGTTTTTTGATCTGTTTAACTGACATTGTGTTGTGTTATGTTTAGTATGATAAAAAAATGTATCACATTTGACACATGTGAGCGAAATGGAAAAGAAGTGTGAAACTCTATCAAGTATTACTACGATCTTAAAAGATGTCATTCAGAACAAGGTAGAGTTTTTACATTTTGTTGTTGTACATTGTTAGTTTTTTTTAATGTATATGTTGAAGATTCTTCTTCTGTATGTTGGATTCCCATCACACCAGCCAAGGATTCCAGAAGAGTACCAGGGGTTTCTGATTGTGTAACTCCACCTCCCCGGAAAACTGAACCAAGCTTTGATGACTTGGCTATCAAAAGCTCAAGAAGGTCAGATATCAAGCATCAAGAAGCAGAGGATGAAAGTGAGCTGGACGGCTCTAGCCATAGGAGATTGTCATGGCCTCCTTCAGTTAAAAAGGCTGCTACTTAAGGAGCTGATTTTTGTTGTGAGCCAGTGTATGTTTTGATGTGAAATAGGTCATGCATAGTAATATAACGCAGCAGCCTGTGGATACACTTCCTATATTGATCATACTCCTTATAGTGCTGAACTTGAAAAACATTAGTTTGTGAAGTAATACATTTGATTCTGTTATATTGGGAGTAGTGCCAAAGTAAATAAAGGGATAGCTTTGTTTAAAAAGAAAAAGCGTTAAGATGTGGTTATGCTCTCAAAACTTCATGAAGACACCTGCAGTGGAATCCCCCAGTACCAAAATTTGGCACTTTCATTTTTAGGCATTATAGCTTGGTTCCTTCATGCACTGGTTTCTTTGTCTATTGATTTCTGGCTTCTTTCTTTTTGGTTTATAAGTTATTTTGATTTCTCAGTTCTTCGTTATTGTAGCAGGTGGCAAAACTACACGGAATATAACGAGCAAGTGTAATGTAATCAAATGTTCAAAAACAAGCTAATATAACGACCCATCTGGGTGAAGTGGATCAGGGGTTGGATCCGGATAAAGGGCTTGGCCGGTATTGGTAGGCTTGCAGTTAGGGTTTGAGCCCCTAGTTTACTTCAGACTTTTCCTTAGTCTGCAATTTCTTGGTCTTTTCTCTTTTGGACCTATAATTTTTATTTTTATTTTTTTATTTTTTTATTGAGCCCGAGAAAGCCCCCTCTGTGTAAGTGCTTCTTTGGGGATATGAATAATATTGGGGTAGGTTTTTGACTCTAGGGTTATATTATGTTTTTTTTTTTTTTGAAAGGAGGGTTATATTATGTTAGATTGCTTTAGAGTTTTTAACTTCAGAATTTTCTTTTATGGCTCATTTTTGTCAAAGCCAGGGTCTCCCAATTGATCATTTTGTAATTTCTTCCCTCATTTACATTCAAAAAAAAAACCCCCCATCTGGTCAGAACTCATAAATACTCATTGAATAAAATAAACTGAATTCGTATAAAAAGAACACCTAAAAATGTCAAGTTATTAAAAAATTGATAGACTGTTATGGATTTCTTAAAACCATTGATTTTAGCAACAGACTTTTATTGATTCATGAAAATCTATATACTTTATTATGAATGACTTCTACAGATTTCCTAGAATGTACAAAATATAAAATAAAATAAATAAAAAAACCAAAAAATAAAAAATAAAACAAATGCAGCCCAAACACAAAACAAAATACACTACTAGCAAAACAGGCATCTCACACAGATTTAATTCACACAGATTTTATAAAGCCACAGACATCAGTGTGTATTGGCAATATATACAGAAAACCGTGTGAAATAAGTAAAATTGGGTCCACAAGAGTTTATGGAATAACAATAGCCACAGAAGTCTGTGTGAAATAACATCAGATACAGACTTCCGTGTGAAAATTAAAATATTTTATTATCAACTCACACGGTTGTCCGTGTGAAGTTTAATTCACACATATTTCTGTATATATTAAATATTAGTTTATTAAAAAATCTTTTTTTTTTTGCGCTATATGAATTGTACAGGGACGGTTGTCCGTAGCTAAAATATTTTGATACAGACATCTGTGTGAATTTTTTTCTCACACAGATATCTGTGATAAATGAAGATACAGACATCTGTGTGAGAAAAAGATATGCATACGGAATTCTGTGTAAATCTTCAAATGTGTATCTCACACGGATATGAGTGAGAGTTTTGAATGTATCTCACACGGATTTCAGTGGCAACAAAAAATTATATTGTTCTGAAAAAAAAAAAAAAAAAAAACACACTCTGCCCTTGACAAATATACTAAACCTAATACCCTTTCAGCCTCTTTTTCCTTTCAAACCCGTGATCACAGGCTCCCACACCAACTCTCCGTCTCTGTTGTTTCTGACGCTTGCCCACGATCTTCAACACCTCACACCGCCATGGATGAGCTTGTTGGTATGAATTTCCTACCGCCGCGACTTGGAGTCTGGAGACTTGGACTCTTGGAGCACAGAGGCGCAGAGCAGTCCGACTCAGCGACCCGGCGATCTGTAAAAGTGCAAGGCTGGAAGCCTGGAACCAGCAACCGATCTCCGGTAGTCCGGTCTCCGAGCTCCCCACCGCCACCAGCAACCCGTCTGGGCCGTCTGGCTGTCTCCGTGGTATCTCACCATCCCTCTCTCCCTAGTTCTGATTTCTGAAGTTCTGAGTTTTAATTAGTAAATAATCGATTTCCTGATTTCCATTTGATGATTGATCTTGTGAAGTTGTGATTCTTGTCTTCCATTTAATCTATATCACTATATGTCTATATCAGTTCTGAGTTCTTGTTGGTTTTTAAGTTTTATAGTTGAAAACTTGAAAATTGAAATGGGTAATGGCCAATGGTTTCGATTTCGGTTGGTGCTACTGTCCTACTGATGTTGATGGTATAATTGCTAAATTGCAGATTTGCAGAAATGATATAATTGCTTGGCCTATGGAGTATGGAGTATGGATACTGATTAACTGATGGTGACATGGTGTATTGATGTTGATGAGTTGATGTTGATTACTTGATTTTAATAAAGGTAATGATACTGATTGAGTGATTGGGTAGTTAGAAATGGGTTTGATAACTTGGTTTCCGTATAATGTTGATTTCTTCTTCAATTGCAGTTTGTAACTTTGTATGATTCATGATTCATGAGGAGAAGGCCTCAGACCTCAGAAGCAGAGGGCCACAATTCGTTTGAGAAAGCTTGAAAAAAAATAAAGGTAATGACATTGCTCACATAATTCGTTTCAGAAGCAGGTCATCTTTTTGAGATTTTGGGTATCTTGTGGTAATAATGACATGTTTCTGGGGATAGATAGTTGCAATTGAGTTTTGAATGATCTTATTCGTTAAGTAGTGATGTGTAGTTGGTGTTGCAGGTTCTTGCATTGCTGAAAGTCAAGACACTGGGTCTTCGGCAACCTCATCAAGATTTGCAGTTGGCCAGTTGTCTACTTATCTGGCCTCAGGCCTGCAATTTCAATATCATCAACAGGTGCTTTCTGCATTGAATTTGGAAGTTCACTTTTGAGTAAAGAAATTGACAGCTTTTTGTGTTAGACAACATTGGTTTTTGTACTTGGGAATTGTATGGCTCTGGAGGATATTGAATATGCTGCCATGTTCTTTATTTGGCTCATTTGCGGAGTATTTGAAGGAAGCTTGTCCTTTTCTTTTGCTAGGAAATCAATGGCTAATAATTGTTACTTCATGTAATTTGATATCTGCAGGCACATAAGGTTAGAGAGCTTCATCTTTTTTGCATTTTCACCCATTATGAAGTTGCATCGACAAAGAATTTTTTTTTTTTTTAAAAGGTCTGAAGAGTTGTATATATTCATTTCAAGTTATAACTGCTGCTGTATATTTTTATTTGGTTCACCAAGTTGTGGACCTTGATGACCATGCCCTCCCAGAAAATTTGGGTTTGCTTCCTATGAATGTGATTATTGATGTTGTAGGTGGACTGCATTGTGTTCGACAAGACATGGACTCTTACAATTGGGAAGCCACTGGTTGTTAACACACGACTCATGAAAAATATAGTGCTTCGAGAATTCTATGAACTTGTTGCTGCAGCTGAGGTAGGCTTTTAACCTGTGTAAGCAATTGCTATATCTGCTTTATTAGATGGACTGAAATGTTTTTCAGAATCAAATCAACATCTGAGCATGTATGTTAACAGTTCTTTATGACGCATACATTTCAGGTTAACAGTGAACACCCCTTGGCCAAGGCCATTGTTGAGTATGCCAAAAAATTCAGAGAAGATGAAGAGAATCCAGCCGGGCCAGAAGCGCATGACTTTGCCTCCATTATTGGTCACGGGGTGAAGGCTATTGTTCAAGGCAGGGAAATAATTGTGGGGAACAAGAGCTTGATGGCGGACCAGAACATTGCAGTTCCACTCGATGCAGAAGACTACCTAGCAGAAGCTGAAGGGCTGGCTCAAACTGGGATTCTAGTAGCCATAGATGGAGAAGTGGCTGGAGTTCTAGCAATATCTGATCCACTGAAACCAGGTGCTCAAGAAGTAATTACCATACTCAAGTCAATGAATGTTAGAAGCATAATGGTGACAGGTGACAATTGGGGAATTGCAAATTCTATTGCCAATGAAGTTGGTATTGATACTGTTATAGCCGAAGCGAAACCTGATCACCAGAAAGCAGAGAAAGTGAAGGAATTGCAGGTACATACAATGACTATTACATGAGGAAGTCCTTAAGTTCATTCATGTTTATGTTAGTTATGCACTTATGCTAACAGGTTATAAACTTCAAATATCTTATTCATAGGCTTCAGGCTACACTGTGGCGATGGTGGGAGATGGCATCAATGACTCACCAGCACTTGTGGCGGCAGATGTAGAAATGGCAATTGGTGCTGGCACTAACATTGCAATTGAGGCAGCAGACATTGTGCTAATGAAGAGTAGGTTTCCTCTTTATTTTCTGTAAGAAAGACAAGTTTATAGAGGGAACTTGTCTCAGATAATTGGAGTAAATTGATCAATATATGGTTGAGATTTTTTGTTTCCAGTATTAATTTCTGATGGAAATGACATTAGTTAGTTGTGGGTACAATATTGATTGGGTTGTGAATTATGTTACTGTTTGGATTCTGATTAATGGAATTGTATATTGAAAAAAAATTATTCTGTAATAATTTAGCACCAATTTTTTTTTTGAATAGCACCACTCTTACACACTGATATCTGTGTGAGTTAGGAATATATTTCACACTGAAATCTGTGTGAGTTAGGCATATATTTCACACTGATTAGGATATCAAAATATCAGGAAAACAAGTGGGACCCACAAAAAATTTCACACGGACTCCCAAAACCGTGTGAGTAGAGCATTAGCGCCCCCTCCGAAGGCAACCGAAAAACAATCCGTAGCTGCACTGTAGGTAAAGCCCTTTACACACTGACATCCGTGTGAAATGCTAGTATTTCACACAGATTTAAATCTGTGTGAGTTGCCCGTTTTGCTAGTAGTGATAATAACTTGTTGTCTCTTCAATGCTCCAGTATCTTCTAATAGAAATTGACTCAAATAAATAATTGTTAGTCTGTCTAGCGAGTTTGTTCTCATTCCTAATCTCCCAACAACATAAATATACCATATAGATCACTTGATGTTTATGGTTAATTATTCTCATCAATTTTGTTTTCGCCGATTAACATATATTGTAGCAATATTGGTTAATGTCTTGATCTATAATCAATCAATTGAAATTCAATTGTTCAACCTTTTTTTGAACCATAATATAAATTCAAATTAATGAGAATAATTAATTAATAAGATAAAATTTAGTATGGTTCAAGGTCTTAGGGTTAGACCACAATATTTGAGTTTTAGGGTTTCATAAATCATTTTTATTGCTATTAGAGTTCGAAGTATCATAATTGAAAAAAAAAACAAAAAAAAACAAAAATCACATTCAACAACTACAATGAACATGTTGGGGTATCAAAAAAAGGTTGATATCATAAAAGATTAGAGAAAAGACAAAAAATTAAGAAAGAGAGATGATGAATGACAAACTTCTTCGTGCGTAGAGAGAAGAACTTTGATAGACCTTTTTTTTTTTTTTTTGAAGAGGAAACTTTGATAAACTTTTTGAAATCTTTGGTCTGAAGGCTGGAAAATTATTGGAGTTTGGTATGTATAGTTAACACTACAAAGTCCCTGATTTTCTAATTCCATAAGTATGAATGATATTTTGAATACCTCTGTACTTTTATTCATGGGAAAATTTTAAGAACAGTACATGAAGTATTGGCCGTTCCGAAGTTCGGTGTATTTGGTTTCAAAGAATCAATTTTGGTACATGAAGTTCCAATCCCGACCCACTTTTAGTACATGACGTCAATAACACCGTTAAACATATGAAATTATTCAATTTTCAAAGGGTAATTTTGGGTTTTCACTTCTCTCTCTCTCTCTCTCTCTCTCTCTCTCTCTCTCTCTCTCTCTCTCTCTCTCTCTCTCTCTCTCTCTCTCTGAAACCCATTTCTGGGTATTTTTCTTCTTCTTCCTCCTTCTTCCTCTCTCCCTCCCTCTCTTGGACACCCATTTCTGGGTATTTTTCTTCTTCTTCCTCCTTTTTCTGCTTCTTCTTCTTCTTCGTATTCCTTCTTCTTCTTATTCCTTCTTCTTCCTCTCTCCCTCCCTCTCTCGGACACCCATTTCTGGGTATTTTTCTTCTTCTTCCTCCTTTTTCTGCTTCTTCTTCTTCTTCTTATTCCTTCTTCTTCCTCTCTCCCTCCCTCTCTCGGACATCCATTTCTGGGTATTTTTCTTCTTCTTCCTCCTTTTTCTCCTTCTTCTTCTTCTTCTTATTCCTTCTTCTTCCTCTCTCCCTCCCTCTCTCGGACACCCATTTCTGGGTATCTTTCTCCTTCCTTCTTCTTCTTCTTCTTCTTCTTCTTCTCCTTCTTCTTCCTCCCTCCCTCCCCGATTTGATTTGGACACCCAAAATCTGGGTACCCAAATATGATTTTCTTCTTCTCCTTCCCTCTTCTTCTTCTTCTTCTTCTTCCTCCTCCTTCTTCCCTCTTCTTTTTCTTCTTCCTTCTCCTTCTTCTTCTTCTTCTTCCTCCTTCTTCCTTCTTCTTCTTCTGCAATCCTTCTTCTTCTTCTTCTTCTTCTTCTTCTTCCTTCTCCTCCTTCTTCCCTCTTCTTTTTCTTCTTCCTTCTCCTTCTTCTTCTTCTTCTTCCTCCTTCTCCTTCTTCTTCCTTCTTCTTCTTCTGCAATTTTTTTTTGTTAATTCATGAAGAGACGAATTTACCCTTACAAATTTGACTAAAATCAGGTTGACTAACCGGGGCCGTAACGGCATACACTGATTTTGGGTCGGGATTGTAACGTCATGTACCAAAGTTAATTCTTTGAAACCAAATACACCAAACTTCGGAACGGCCAATAATTCATGTACTGTTCTTAAAATTTTCCCTTTATTCATTTTTAAAAGTCCTAATTGAATACCCCTTGATTTTGGTGGAATTCATGAAGTCTTTAAAAATCCTAATTGAATACCTCAAGACTTTCATGGACTATTAAAAGTCTATATTGAATACACCAGACTTGTAAATCTCATAGATTTCTTTAAAAATTCCACTAATTCCATATATAATACACCCCCCTTAACCGTTTACCTAATTTGAGCAAAACAAATGCCCATTTACTCCGGTGCCTAGAGAGTGGTGCTGCCGTAAAAAGTATAGTGGCAGAGGACTCGAGTCACTCGACTCAACTGTGGAGAGAAGCAAGAATTACAAAATAGGGCAATCAAGTGAATGCTCAGTACTCTCCCTAGATATTGAAACCTCTAATGTATGTTACATTCCCGGAGAAGCATCCAAAGAAATCGTCCTGTTAAACAAAGCACTCAAGAGCTTATATGGGCAAAGGTTAACTCTGGCTTTTATCTTTTAACTACTTGCTTAGCTTATTTGGAAATTACTAATCGATTGTGTTTCAGGAAACACATGTGTTTTATGTCTCCTCTAATTTGAATGGTGTTCTGATTTATTCATATTACCCCTATATACAGTTTATGGCACTTTCAGTTTAACCAAAGGAAAAACTCTCTGGGTACCATTATATCTAATTGTTTATGTGTTTCTGCAGATTCCAGAATGATTTGTATACATAGGACATTTACTAGATAACTTGGTTATTCTCTTTTCGATGAACACTGGGTGTTTATACTGTACTTGGGTTGTAATAACCTCATTTTTATCAAAGCAAAAACATGATTGCCATTGCTTTACTTTAGTTGATTGCCGATGCTTTAATTTAGTTGATTGATAGTGCTTTACTTTAATTAATTATCGGTGCTTTACTTACATGATTAAGCATTGTATAATGCTGTTTGGCCTTGTTGAGTCGACTAAACTCAAAAACAATTCTCATTCTCATCCGAAAACACTCAAAGAAACAGAGCATTTTCTCCAAAGCTTGTTCTTGCTCCATAGACCATCAATCAACCTCAGACCACTTCCCATACCTTCACCTTGACCTTGCGCAGCTGCCAGTGGCAGCCTCGTACCGTAAGACGGCCAGCAGCGGCGGCGGAGGAGTCTGTTTCTGTTTGAGCTCGTTTTGGTTCAATCTCAATATCTTGAGCTACAGGTTACCATATCTCTTGATTCTTGTCTCATTGGATTCGCCTCAACCTTCTGAAGCCCCCAGAAGCAGCCTTGCACGGCGGCGCATCCCGTAGCAGCAACTACAAGTCAACCCCGCCAAGAACGAAACCGGAGCTATCGATCCAAATATCTCGAGCTACAGGACGTATTTTTGAGTGATTCTTGAACCAGTGAGCTCACCTTGAAGTTCTGAAAAACTCTCCAGAAGGAATCGAAGCGTTTCGTTGAATTTTTTACGTCGAAACTCAAGCTCGCCGGATTCTGGAATTTTTCCGACCACCGAAGCTTTCGATCGGTATATCTCGAGCTACAGACCATATTTTTCTGTGATTTTTGAACCAGTGAGTTCTTCTTGCGTTTCTTAACAACTCTCTAGAAGGAATCGAAGCCTGAAATTGAAGTTTTGACGTCGAAATCAAGCCTTGCCGGATTCTGCAAAATTCTGGAGTTTTTCCGACCACCGAAGCTTTCGATCGGTATATCTCGAGCTACAGACCATATTTTTCTGTGATTCTTGAACCAGTGAGTTCTCCTTGAGTTTCTTAACAACTCTTAAGAAGGAATAGAAGCCTTAAATTGACTTTTTTACGTCGAATTGGAGCTCGCCGTTTTCTGCAGTTTCTCGCCGGTTTCTGGAAAATTCCGGCCACCTTCATACTGTTCAAGGTAATTTTCGACCCCTTCCGGTCATTTTCAGACTTCGTGCTAGTTATGAAAGTTGTTAAGCATGATGAGAGGAAGAAGAGCAGCCCGGCCCCGACACCATTGGTGGTGGTCGGCGGCGGCTCTGCCACTAACTCCGGCGGCCCTTTCCGGCCACCTCCGGGGATCAAAAATATGGTTTCTGTACATTTTCAGATTCTATATTTCAATACGATCATTTTGATATATTATACGCAATTTTTGGATATCATATGATTAAGTTATGAATTTTTACGTTTCGATCGATTTCGATCGTTTGATTCGTGATATGTGAAGTTAGGACCGTCAGATGGACTTGTAGTTTTGATATGATGATCTTATGACTGTCCCAGTGGCTTTGTGTGGTCATGGGCGAAGATCCGACCGTTGGATCTTCGTATAATTGAGAAATGGTGATTCGGAAGGCGATTCGTGAGAATCCGTCCGTCGGATTTTTGTATAAATTTGTGAAGATGTTAGTAAGGACGATTCAGGAAGATCCGACCATTGGATCTTCGTGATGATTTTTGGAGGGTGATCCTAAAGGCGATCCGTGAGGATCCGACCGTTGGATCATCATTTAATTTCGATCCGACCGTTGGATTGTCGTTTGAGTATGTTTTTGAGTTATTGGCTAAAATAAGGTCATGTGTGATTAGGTGATTGACGGTCTCCCTTGGGTGAAAGATTTCGGTGTGTATTGTGTTGAATTGAAGACGCAGCGGGAATATCGAGGTGAGTAAACCTCACGTGGTTCATATTACGAACCCAATACAATTAATTGCTTTATTTTATTGCAATCATATGAACTATTGTTGGTGTTACTAGACATTCCTGTGTGAATGTCTGTATATATATTATTACGTGAAATAATATGTATTGTTGGAGTTGTGTTGAGTTATTGTTGAGAAACAATATATTGTGAGAGGTATTGAGTTTATTGTTGAGAAACAATATATTGTGAGAGGTGTTGAGTTTTATTGTTGAGGAACAATAAATTGTTGTGATCTGTGGAGATCACTAGGTCACGAGGTGACCATGGCATCTATTAGTGAATCACGCTCTCGTACCGGGCTGGTGGTTATTAATAGTATTAAATCGTAATCACGTCTGTGGCCGGACGAGTGGTTACGTTCAGTTAGAGCTCTAGTCTGTCTGCCAAATGTGGAGTGACCTTATGAGTGAAATTGAGAGTAACTCATAAGTGTCTATATATATGTGGTAACCTTATGAGGGAAATTGAGAGTAACTCATAAGGGTCTATATATATATATGAGTCTGTCTGTCAAATGTTGGGAAATCTTATGAGCTAAATTGAGAGTAACTCATAAGTGTCTATATATATATATATGAGAGTGAGAAAGTAACGTGGGTTTGTGGTGGTCTTGTAATTTAATAAATCAACAGTTCTTTCTTGTTTACTCATACTAGCTGTCAAAAGCTTACCGGGTTTTGTGTTGTTGCAACTCCCGGTACACTATTCAAATTGTGTAGCGGGTAATCCTACAGGACAGGAGAACCAGGACGGTGATCGTGCGGTACAGCAATTGTAAGTTGTGAGGTGTGTTATGCTCATTTAGAGCTTTACAATATTGCTTGTGAGAGTGAATTGTAATAATGAACTCGAGGTTTCGAGATTTGGAGTTTGTGTACCGTGAGGTGAGGTTATATTGAGAAAAAAATTCAGAACGTTTATTTGATTAAGTGGTTTAATTCATGTTTCGGATTTGAATTTATCATTCAAAATTCGGGGCGTGACAGTTTGGTATCAGAGCGTAAGGTGCATATTTGGTGATGTGTCAATACCTTCCGAGTGATGGCCCGTCTGCAGCGGATCCCCATCGTGTGCTCTTCGGTATTGGCTAAGTCATTGGGTATGCGTGAGTGTTGGGAGTTGTTTAGGCCGCTAGGTCGTTTTAGGAACGTGAATACCTTCCCTATAGTATTGACTTGGTTAATATGAATTTGTATTTGACTTATACTATGTTTTAAGTGTTATACATGTATTAGCCAAGCATACTATACCCCTTAGGTGATGGATATTCGAAGGGGTTGTACTTAGAACCTTACAGTTGTCTTGTAGGTTCGTATTGGAATAAGTTCAGTGGCCGCGAGTTACAATCCTTGAGGAATAGGAACCTCTTGATTCAACTCTGTTAAGTCAACGAGGATTGTTTTATGGAAGTAAGGTTCTTTTGGATGTTGAAGTGTTTGGTTGAAGGCATGATGTGGACCTATGCACGTACCTAGTGTGGATACGAGTATTAATTGATAATAATTTTGCCTTCTTAAGTTGGACATACAGATGCATTTGAATAGATTCTAGACTCATGTGGAGTTGTGAGTAGTGTTGCGGTTAGGGAAGAAATTATTGTGGTTAATTCTTCCATGTGCTTGTAAATTGTTGAGCAGAGTTTGAGGTGCGATAACGGAGTTTGATCTCGTGTTGAGTGATTGAGACGAACGACTATATATTTGAGTTCTCTCCGAGTACCTAAAATCTTAAGGGCTATTTGAAGTGGGACTAGTGGTAGTTTTAGTATTTCTAAATTTAAATCGAGATCCGAGGAACATGTTTTGTATACGTGGTTGATGTTGCGAGCATCATTTTTGATTGATATTTTGCGTGTCACAAAGACAACTGGATTGGAAATTCTCCGTTTGGACACCTTGGTCTGTTGACCTGACTATGACTTGTGGACATAGTTTTATTTAAGTGAAGGAAATTGATTTTGTGAACTAGTTTTCTTAAGTTTTGGATCGTAGTGAGTATGGTTATGGACTTAAGTGAGTTTCGCAGTTGTTTTGTGTTTAAGTGTGAGTAGGCGGGACACTTAAGGTTTTGCAATGGAGTTAATTTTGGTCAGTAAATAATTGGGAGAGTTGGAATCAACTCTTGTGAATGATATTGGACGAGAGTGTGTGCCTTTGGTGATTGATTTTAGTGACATTGTTGGGTAGCCATAGTGGTTCAAGGGAATTACTATGTGATATAGAGTTTGTTTCGAATTCTGAATCGCGAAATGATAGGGATTGAATTGTGGTGAGTTTTTGTTGAAGCAATTGATAGATGGAATGATCGAGATTTTTTTTAGAGTTGTAAGTGTAACTCTAAAGATGTGGGTTTCCTAGCTAACTCAGGAAGTGTTTAGCTTTATTAATCCCTAATTCTAGAGACGAAATTATTGTGTTTGGTTTGACTCAGAGGATACTAGCTTGACCTCTGTGTGACTTAATTGATTGCTAGGTTTTGAATGATTGTTCGTGATAAATCATTTTGAAAGATGTGTGCAGCAGAGTTCTCGATGGTTTTGAAAAGAGTATTGAGTGACCAAGGTTCGATCCTTGGTGTTGTTGTTGGTTAAACAATAAGAAAAGAAAACATGCACACAATCTTATTGATTTTATATTACAAAAAGGGAAACGAGGACTATGCTATACTAAGCCTAGTCAGCAGCTCCGGATGGGTTGAGGCTGAGCTCAAGAGAAACGTTTGAGCCACTGTGGTAACCGCCTGAGCCACCAGAATAGTAACCAAATGCGCTACCTTCCTCGGAAGTAGTCTTCGGGTTACCAAAGACGTCCTCGCCGTGCACGGGGAACAGAGGAAGAGTTTCAACCTCCTGGTGATCTCCTCCTCGTTGTTGCAGGGATGTTTGTCCTCCTGTTGTGCCAAAAGAGTTGTACTGGTATTAGTGTTGAAGTGTGAGGAAGAATATGAAACAAAATTTAAATCAAGAAATCCTTCATTACCAGTAGAATCGGTGGAACCAAAGTTGAGATTAATGGATCTACCATCATCAGTAGAACTAGTGGACCCAAAATTGATGTCAATGGATCCACCAGCTGGCCCAAAATTGATGTCGATGGATCCACCAGCACCAGTAGAACCAGTGGACCCAAAATTGAGATCAATGGATCCACCAGTACCAGGAGAACTAGTTCCCATGTGCACTTGAGCAGCCTGATTGCACCTCTTCATCTGCTTCTCTCGAGCCCTGACATTCTGGAACCAAAAATAAATGTTCTTGCCCTCAACATGTCCATACTGGTTCAACCGGAGACAGATCTCGTGAATGTGTTCTGTAGTTGGGCACTTAATTCCCTTGTCGTAGTAAAGATCCTTGAGGATCCTTATTTGATCTGGAGTAGGAACCCACCTGGCACGGCTTCGCCAGAAATCCGTGTTGGCACTACTCCCGGCTGCTTGGTTGTTTCCTACATCCTCGATTTGTTGCTGGGTTTGTAGCTCCATTAGTTGCAGAGTTCGTGGTTCCATGGTGATGGGTTGAGGGGATGTGAAGATCGAAGAGTAAAGTTGTCGAGTGTTTGAAGGAGTTGTTGTTAAAGGGATTAAGGATGATGATGGTGGGTTGGAGATCTGAAAGTTCAGAGGAAAGATGGGATTGAATCAACTAGATGGGAGAGAAGATCAGAAGAGAAGGATTGAATCGAAGAAGAAATGTTTTGAGTTTTGAAAGAAGAGGAAAGCTGAAGAGTTGGGAGAGAGGGGCTGGAACTCAGGAGAGATTCTCGTTCCTTTGGAATGAACAGTTGCGCCCTCAGAATGCACCTATTTATAGAGCGAGGTGAGCGGATCTCCACCGTTGGATGGACGACTCCTGTGATTCATTCTACGCGTTGGATTAAAGTCGCCCTAAAACACGGAAAAGCTGTTGGCGCGTGGAGAGCGTGTAAGGGGACCGAGGGAATCTCGAGACGCTGTGGCAGACAGCTTTAGCCGAAAGTGATTTGCTTTCCGTAAATCACGGAAGAGACGTGTCGTGGCACGTGGAGTGTACCGACAGTTTGTTTTTATTCTATCGCTTATGATAGAATAAATAAAAGGAGTTGCATGGATAGTAAAGAGAGCAGCTGGTGCTCTAGTGGTTGAAGAGCAAAGCTCTTGTACAAGAGGTCAGAGGTTCGAACCTTGCCTCTCGTTTATTTTTATTATGTTCGCTTATGACATAATAAGTATAACATTTGTACACATTATATTAAGCACAGCTTGTGCTCCAGTGGTTGGGGGACAAAGGTTTCGTGCGGCAGGTTGAGGTTTCGAACCTTGCCTTCCCCGTTATTTTATTTATGTCGCTTATGACATAATAAATATAACACGTGAGCATATATTAATGAAGGCAGCTCTTGCTTCAGCGGTTGGGAGCAAAACCTTCGTGTTCGAGGTCGGGAGTTCGAACCTTACCTCTTACAAATATTTTTTGGATCTCGTATATGCTTGATATACGGACGTATATACGGTATGTACGGTATACATACGTATATACGGTCTGTAAGGTATGTATACGTATATACAGTTGTACAGTATGCATACGTATATACGGTCTGTACGGTATGCATACGTATATACAGTTGTACGGTATGCATACGTATATACGGTCTGTACGGTATGCATACGTATATACGGTATGTACAATTTCATACCGTAGCCGAGCTGGAAGTTGGTGGGCCGATTGGTAGGCCCAAATAGTAAGCCCAATTGTTCGGCCCGATTGGTAAGCCCAAATGTTAAGCCCAATTGTTCGGCCCAAATGGTAGGCCCAAATGTTAAACCCAAATTGGTTCGGGCTGGTTAGCCAAACAGTACGGCTGAGCCGAGCCGAGCTGAAAATGTTCAGCCCAAATGGCCGGTTCTGTCACGCCCCGGATTTTGAATGATAAATTCAAATCCGAAACCTGAATAATTACAATTACAAAAAAACCAAATCTCGAAACTTCGAGTTCATTATTACAATTCACTCTCACAATATATTATAAAGCTCAAATGAGCATAACACACCTCACAACTTACAATTGTTGTAAAACTCTAACAATTGCTCTAACCGCACGATCACCGTCCTGGTTCTCCTGTCCTGTAGGATTACCCGCTACACAATTTGAATAGTGTACCGGGAGTTGCAACAACACAAAACCCGGTAAGCTTTTTACAGCCAGTATGAGTAAACAAGAAAGAACTGTTGATTTATTAGATTTCAAGACTACCACAAACCCACGTTACTTTCTCACTCTCATATATATATATAGACACTTATGAGTTACTCTCAATTTAGCTCATAAGATCACTCACTCTCATATATATATGTAGACACTTATGAGTTACTCTCAATTTAGCTCATAAGATCCCTCACTCTCATATATATATATAGACACTTATGAGTTACTCTCAAATTCGCTCATAAGATTTCCCAACATTTGGTAGACAGACTCATATATATATATAGACCCTTATGAGTTACTCTCAATTTCCCTCATAAGGTTACCATATATATATTGACACTTATGAGTTACTCTCAATTTCACTCATAAGGTCACTCCACATTTGGCAGACAGACTAGAGCTCTAACTGAACGTAACCACTCGTCCGGCCACAGACGTGATTACGATTTAATACTATTAATAACCACCAGCCCGGTACGAGAGCGTGATTCACTAATAGATGCCATGGTCACCTCGTGACCTAGTGATCTCCACAGATCACAACAATTTATTGTTCCTCAACAATAAAACTCAACACCTCTCACAATATATTGTTTCTCAACAATAAACTCAATACCTCTCACAATATATTGTTTCTCAACAATAAACTCAACACAACTCCAACAATACATATTATTTCACGTAATAATATATATACAGACATTCACACAGGAATGTCTAATACACCAACAATAGTTCATATGATTGCAAAATAAAGCAATTAAATATATTGGGTTCGTAATATGAACCACGTGAGGTTTACTCACCTCGATAATCCCGCTGCGTCTTCAATTCAGCTCAAAATACGATCCACAATCGTCCACCAACTCAAACCGTCAATCACCTAGTCCAATAATGATCTTGACTTAGCCAACAACTCAAATATGTAATTTAAACGACGATCCAACGCTCAGATTCAAATTAAACGATGATCCAACGGTCGGATCTGAATTTAATGATGATCCAACGGTCGGATCCTCACGGATCGCCTTTAGGATCATCCTCCAAAATTATCACGAAGATCCAACGGTCAGATCTTCCTGAATCGCCTTTACTAACATCTCCACAAAATTATATGAAAATCCGACGGTCAGATTCTCACGAATCGCCTTCCGAATCACTATTTCTCAATTATACGAAGATCCAACGGTCAGATCTTCGCCCGTGACCTCACAAGGTCACCGGGACAGTCATACGATCAACATATCCAAAATTGAAGCAAAACCGATGGTCAGATCTTCACAGATCGTAAACCGAAGATAAACGTAAAAACGTTAAATAGTAACGTCAAAACGTAAATCCACTATTTATCAACTTTTTCTAACATGACCATGTTATATATCAAAACGCTCGTATGGATGCATAGATCATCGCCTAGATAATGAAAACTCGAAATATGGTCTGATGCGCCGCCACAAGCGGTGGTCAGTGGGCGGTCAACGTGGCGGTCAACGCCGGTCAACCACCTCAGATGGCAAAGTGACCAACTACAAACTGGTTCAAAATGAAAGGGTGGTCGACTTTCATACCTGGAGCTAAGCCTGGTTCGGCCTAGATCGTCCTAGATCAAGCGTTGAAGTTGGATTAATCTCGTGCGTCTGATCAGATTCCAGATTGAATCAGGGACGTCGAAATCTTCAACTCGTGATCTTTCACTCCACACTCCAAATCGTCAAGCAAGGCCTATATGGGGATGATCAGGGGGAGGAGGAGATCACGAAAATGGGAACGATCGGCCCATGCAACGCCGGAAAAATGGAATTCCGGTCGGGTCGGATTCCTCTTGGCTGGCTTCTTCGATCTCCATCTGGGGGCAGCGGCGGGGCAAGGCGACACCGGAGGGAGGCCGGGCTTGGAGCGGCGATCACCATGGTGTCCGGGTCGTGGCCGGAGGACGCCGGAGGAGGAAGGAAAATCCGGGTCGGGTCGGCTAAGACCCGTTGGGTCTGACGGTCGAAAGAAGAGAGAGAACGGAGAGAGCTGGGGGACTGTTCAGCAAAAATGAAAATGTTTCGTCCTTAAATGAAAAATCCGATATTTTTCCTATTTATAGAAAATTCCCAATTTTCAAATATTCATAACTTAATCATACGAACTCCGAATATTGCGTTCTACATGTCCACGAACTCGTATCGACGAGCTCTACAACTTTCATGAAGGAAGTTTTCCCAAATTTTGAACGTATAAAAAGTCAACTTTGTTGACCCCCTAAAAACGTTCGTTTTCGAAAATAAAACCGTTCGAACTAATTCCACAACTTCTCCAAGCTTCGTACTCGCTCCTACTATCGTGAAATCATTTCTAAAAATCCACGGAATTTAATTTGGATTTTCCAGGGTATTACAGGTTCAAATGCTTAGCCCAAGGATTGGGCAAGCCCAAGCTATCATTATTGGGAGTAAACACAGATTAGTGGACCCTCCCAGAGCCCACAAGAAGGCCCAAGTGGCCCATAATGAATAAGAAGACGTTGTGGAGGTGTTTGGATTTTATAAATTCTTGATTTAGTGAAGCAATATTTTCTGCACATTGTTTTGTGTGCTTGAGTTTTGGCTAATGTTGGTAGTTAAACTCTAGCCTATGTTTCCTTGTCCTGGAGTGTTGTTGTGAGTGGTAGGTTGTTTGAGATGGAATGAAGATCTCGTTTCCAATTATTACAACGCAGGAGAACATGGACTGGATTTGAGAATAAGAATGCCTTACCTGATTGATAGGTAGTGCGCTTAAATTTCGGGACGAAATTTCTTTAAGGGGTGTAGATTGTAATAACCTCATTTTTATCAAAGCAAAAACATGATTGCCATTGCTTTACTTTAGTTGATTGCCGATGCTTTAATTTAGTTGATTGATAGTGCTTTACTTTAATTAATTATCGGTGCTTTACTTACATGATTAAGCATTGTATAATGCTGTTTGGCCTTGTTGAGTCGACTAAACTCAAAAACAATTCTCATTCTCATCCGAAAACACTCAAAGAAACAGAGCATTTTCTCCAAAGCTTGTTCTTGCTCCATAGACCATCAATCAACCTCAGACCACTTCCCATACCTTCACCTTGACCTTGCACAGCTGCCAGTGGCAGCCTCGTACCGTAAGACGGCCAGCAGCGGCGGCGGAGGAGTCGGTTTCTGTTTGAGCTCGTTTTGGTTCAATCTCAATATCTTGAGCTACAGGTTACCATATCTCTTGATTCTTGTCTCATTGGATTCGCCTCAACCTTCTGAAGCCTCCAGAAGCAGCCTTGCACGGCGGCGCATCCCGTAGCAGCAACTACAAGTCAACCCCGCCAAGAACGAAACCGGAGCTATCGATCCAAATATCTCGAGCTACAGGACGTATTTTTGAGTGATTCTTGAACCAGTGAGCTCACCTTGAAGTTCTGAAAAACTCTCCAGAAGGAATCGAAGCGTTTCGTTGAAGTTTTTACGTCGAAACTCAAGCTCGCCGGATTCTGGAATTTTTCCGACCACCGAAGCTTTCGATCGGTATATCTCGAGCTACAGACCATATTTTTCTGTGATTCTTGAACCAGTGAGTTCTTCTTGAGTTTCTTAACAACTCTCTAGAAGGAATCGAAGCCTGAAATTGAAGTTTTGACGTCGAAATCAAGCCTTGCCGGATTCTGCAAAATTCTGGAGTTTTTCCGACCACCGAAGCTTTCGATCGGTATATCTCGAGCTACAGACCATATTTTTCTGTGATTCTTGAACCAGTGAGTTCTTCTTGAGTTTCTTAACAACTCTTAAGAAGGAATCGAAGCCTTAAATTGACGTTTTTACGTCGAATTGGAGCTCGCCGTTTTCTGCAGTTTCTCGCCGGTTTCTGGAAAATTCCGGCCACCTTCATACTGTTCAAGGTAATTTTCGACCCCTTCCGGTCATTTTCAGACTTCGTGCTAGTTATGAAAGTTGTTAAGCATGATGAGAGGAAGAAGAGCAGCCCGACCCCGACACCATTGGTGGTGGTCGGCGGCGGCTCTGCCACTAACTCCGGCGGCCCTTTCCGGCCACCTCCGGGGATCAAAAATATGGTTTCTGTACATTTTCAGATTCTATATTTCAATACGATCATTTTGATATATTATACGCAATTTTTGGATATCATATGATTAAGTTATGAATTTTTACGTTTCGATCGATTTCGATCGTTTGATTCGTGATATGTGAAGTTAGGACCGTCAGATGGACTTGTAGTTTTGATATGATGATCTTATGACTGTCCCAGTGGCTTTGTGTGGTCATGGGCGAAGATCCGACCGTTGGATCTTCGTATAATTGAGAAATGGTGATTCGGAAGGCGATTCGTGAGAATCCGTCCGTCGGATTTTTGTATAAATTTGTGAAGATGTTAGTAAGGACGATTCAGGAAGATCCGACCGTTGGATCTTCGTGATGATTTTTGGAGGGTGATCCTAAAGGCGATCCGTGAGGATCCGACCGTTGGATCATCATTTAATTTCGATCCGACCGTTGGATTGTCGTTTGAGTATGTTTTTGAGTTATTGGCTAAAATAAGGTCATGTGTGATTAGGTGATTGACGGTCTCCCTTGGGTGAAAGATTTCGGTGTGTATTGTGTTGAATTGAAGACGCAGCGGGAATATCGAGGTGAGTAAACCTCACGTGGTTCATATTACGAACCCAATACAATTAATTGCTTTATTTTGTTGCAATCATATGAACTATTGTTGGTGTTACTAGACATTCCTGTGTGAATGTCTGTATATATATTATTACGTGAAATAATATGTATTGTTGGAGTTGTGTTGAGTTATTGTTGAGAAACAATATATTGTGAGAGGTATTGAGTTTATTGTTGAGAAACAATATATTGTGAGAGGTGTTGAGTTTTATTGTTGAGGAACAATAAATTGTTGTGATCTGTGGAGATCACTAGGTCACGAGGTGACCATGGCATCTATTAGTGAATCACGCTCTCGTACCGGGCTGGTGGTTATTAATAGTATTAAATCGTAATCACGTCTGTGGCCGGACGAGTGGTTACGTTCAGTTAGAGCTCTAGTCTGTCTGCCAAATGTGGAGTGACCTTATGAGTGAAATTGAGAGTAACTCATAAGTGTCTATATATATGTGGTAACCTTATGAGGGAAATTGAGAGTAACTCATAAGGGTCTATATATATATATGAGTCTGTCTGTCAAATGTTGGGAAATCTTATGAGCTAAATTGAGAGTAACTCATAAGTGTCTATATATATATATATGAGAGTGAGAAAGTAACGTGGGTTTGTGGTGGTCTTGTAATTTAATAAATCAACAGTTCTTTCTTGTTTACTCATACTAGCTGTCAAAAGCTTACCGGGTTTTGTGTTGTTGCAACTCCCGGTACACTATTCAAATTGTGTAGCGGGTAATCCTACAGGACAGGAGAACCAGGACGGTGATCGTGCGGTACAGCAATTGTAAGTTGTGAGGTGTGTTATGCTCATTTAGAGCTTTACAATATTGCTTGTGAGAGTGAATTGTAATAATGAACTCGAGGTTTCGAGATTTGGAGTTTGTGTACCGTGAGGTGAGGTTATATTGAGAAAAAAATTCAGAACGTTTATTTGATTAAGTGGTTTAATTCATGTTTCGGATTTGAATTTATCATTCAAAATTCGGGGCGTGACATGGGTACTCTTCCGATTTAAGTGGTGTACATATTTGAAATTAGAAGCATGTTAATTAGCTTGTTTCGGGGTCGGCCTTGCCTCTTAATTGTCCCATATGTCGGTGTCATCTTTGCTTTCGCTACTTCTTTTGTACTCAAATGTAAGTGGACTTGCAGGTGTTAACCTCATCTTTGTTTTGATGGGACAATTTTTTTCTTGTTTGTAAATGAGAGATCCTTATCTTGTTTCTGTATCTTTTACATTTCATTGTTTGGATGCCATATCTTTGATTAGTTCTTGAAGGTCCAAGTAAAATTGGGAAAATGAAAGAAAAAGAAGTATGAGGTATTAATACGTACCCAAAACTGAGAACATAGTATTTCTAAAGGGAAAACAATACAAACAGTACCCAACTTATGGCCCACTATTAATTTCTATACCTAAGTTTCCGAAACTATCACAATGGTACTCCAAATATCTTACCCGACTCAATATTCATACCTGCCGTCCATGACGGCGTTAAGTGACATGCCAGGTGGCGTAGTTTTAGGGGTAAATCGGTCATGCCAATTTTAAATACCAACCAGCCCATGCCTTTCTACCCAAAAACAATAAAAAAGTACCCACTAGCCCATGACTTTTTACCTCGCAGACAGCAGACTTAACAATTAAAGCAAAGCCAACAGACCACCAAGCGACCAACCATGCCATTTTACCCAAAAACAATAAAAAGTACCCACTAGTCCATGCCTTTTTACCCAGAAACAATTAAAAAATACCCAAAGATGATGA
Organism: Rosa rugosa; assembly: GCF_958449725.1. Lineage (NCBI taxonomy): Eukaryota > Viridiplantae > Streptophyta > Magnoliopsida > Rosales > Rosaceae > Rosa > Rosa rugosa. Next base: position 13,615,658 of record NC_084825.1, read on the forward strand.
TTTCTTCTTTCTTTCGATCAAACAAGACCTAGCCCGGCCTTCAATACATGTTCTTCCCCGATTTCATAAACGCAGCCCCAAGTCAATCGGCCATTCCAGTTCCAGTTTCTTCCCCAGACTCTTCCCCAATTTCTCAGACACAGCAGTCAGCACATTAACTGACTGAAACTCAATTTCATAGTTTCATCCCGAATCGGGATTTCCAGTTCATCTTCATCACTTCCCCAATTCCCAATTTGATTCCTTCGATTCCCAACTCAGGACGTGGCTTTGAATCCTTAGATTCTGTCGAATTCAAGTAGTCATTCTTGATCAGGAACCGGTTACAAGCTATAATCGAAGCTAGGAAACTAGATCGCTTTGCTGTTTTCTTGCTCTGTACAGGAACCGGTTGCAAGCTATAACCGAACCGAAAAATATGGTTCCGGCAAAACAAAATGACCACACCGAACCAGAAAAAACATATCGGTTTCGGTTCCGACAAAAAATGCCAAAAATAGAACCGATTCCAGCCCTACCTGAATCTAAACACACAGATAGAATGGCTAAAAGCCAAACACAAACAGAAAACAAAGTCGTAAGGCTTGGGAGGTGCCGATTCCAACCTCAATTGCGAACACAGAAGGTTCTGATTCCAAAGCTATAGATTCAATGAGGAAGACCATTAAAGATGAGAAAATTGCTTCCATGCTCAACGCAGAAAGAGAGGAGGAGTGAAGTAGGAAGGTCGAGAGGCCTGGTGAAATCACCAGAAGAAAAGAAAAAAAAATTGAGAGAAGAAAAAAATATATTAAAAAAAGTTTGAGTGAATGAAGTGACCAAAATATCCCTTAAACTATGGCACCTGACACAAGAATTAACGTCGTCATGGACGGCGTGTATGAATGTTGGGTCGGGTTAGGAATTTCAGGTACCATTGTGATAGTTTCGGAAACTTGGGTATGAAAATTAATAGTGGGCCATAAGTTGGGTACTGTTTGTATTTTTTTCCCATTTCTAAAACATGATTTTTCTGTTATGTAACAAGAGATGAAGAGCTGTTAAATTAGTGTTGATTGCTGTAATGTAAGAGATCATAATCTTTCTTCTTTTAATCTATATCATGATTTCTGCCTGATTTTGTTCTTCCCCTGAAACACATTGCGTGCACTTTTCTATGAATTATGTTCTGATAGTATCAGTGCGTCTTATTTACTCATGTAGTTGTTCTGGTCATCCTTTTAGTTTTGGAGAACTACAAAAAAAAAAAAAAAAAGTTTATTAGGGGGAAGGAGAACTAATTGATTTGAACCTTTTTTTTATCCACCTAGAGTGTAACAATCAACACAATTATCAAAGATGGGAAGTATTTACGCCCCTATTTATCGTACCTCGGGGAATATGAGCTAGCTAAAATCCTATATATAGTTGTAAGTCACCCAAAATCACTTGCACAAATAAATAAAAATAGAAAAAAAAAACTAAATAAGGCACCGAGTCTCATTTAAGCATGACTTTGCATCACACAAAGTCACATAGACGGCCTTGCACCAAACAAGGCTTAGATAGGGCCATGAAACACAAAAGTCCTTGTAATGCTTACGCCTACATAGATTTACAAATGAATGGTAGTGTGAAAGTTACCATATTTTTGGATTTTCATAATTTGAAAAATAAACTAACTAACTACAACATAAAAATAAGATAGATAGATGAATGAGATGCCTCACATCAAGGGTCACCATAGAATTCAAGGTTCTCCACCCAAATCCAAAATCATATGGAATGATGATGACTAATTCAAAAGATGCTTCAAATATTTTGTTGGATTTCCATTTAGCATTAAGAGAAAGGAAAGTTAAATTGATTGTCATAAGATAGTAGTCAAACCTTAAGCAAAAAGAAGGAGAAGAAATAACACTTAGGTTTTGGCTACCCTATACTAGTCTTAAACCTTATGCCTTGTTACTCGTTAGGGCCATAGTGCTCAAAACTAAATGCTTTAGGTTTTGACAATCGATTGTAACACACTCTAGCAACCATTACCACAAATAATAAAGTCAAAAAGAATACTTGTTGTAACAATTACCCTACACAACAATTCCGAATACTATTCCAACAATCAAGGGCAATAATACTCAAAATTGGGTGCTTGGAGAACAACAACGTAAGAAATTCAAATGGAAATAGAGATATACAATGGGCAAATTTCAGCATACTCATGCCATAATTTAAATTGAAATATAAATTCCCCAATTCAATATTCCAACTCCAACACACCAAACATAGATTAAGGAGAGGAAAACCTAAACCATACATCTAGAGTGAAGAACTTAAAGCAAGAGTACACAAATCATATGAATAAACACCAATTTTTTTAATTCCTCATTAAAACCTTACAAAACTAAATTTGGGTTTCAAAACCCTAAAACCATAAGAGGTCACACACAAATCTATATCAATACACATCAAACAATACTATAAGCAAGAAATAAGAGAGAGAAAGAAGAGGGAATGAGAGCAGAAATCCATGAAAGTCAAGGCAAAGCTTGTCACTAGCTATTGCCATAACTTCATGACTTCTCTTGCTACCCTTATGAAGCCATGGTGTAGAGATGGTGGCCTAAATACTGAAGATGTGTGTGCCTCCTCCTTGTGCAAGCTAACAAGTGAAGAATGGAGAATCAAGGAGAGAAGAAGAAGTGAGAAGGGAGAGAACTCCCAAATTCGGCCAAAAGGCTTAGGGTGGTGAAAATGGGTCTTAAGCTTATGAAATGTGTGTGCAAATGTGCTTAATTAAATGCCTCATTGGATTCTAGGGTCAAGATTGGACTTGTACCCTAGATCCAAGGGCTCAAAAATAAGGAGAAAATGGATAAAATGAGACTAAAAAAACTTAATAAAAATGTAGAGATTTAGAAGTTTAGAAAACATTTTGAAAAATATAAAGAAAATTGGAGGGTAAAAGTGTAAGTGAGTGTGTGTCTAGTGTGAACACAAATAAATATCTCATCCACACGTGTGATGTATGTGAAGTGTGTGGTCTACTAATTATTATTGTCATTATATTCACCTTGAATTTGAAATTTGAATACAAAAATGTAATACAAATGGGCTTGGGTCTTCACTTGTGTGCTTCTTTTGTCTTGGACCTTGGATTTCTTGCTATTGGGTCAAGTTGACTTGATTGTCCCAATGATCAACCAGTTGACTTTTCGTCCTTTAGTTGGAAGTCGATTTTCTTTCTCAAATTCACCATTTCTTTTATCTTTTTCCTCTCTTGACCATAATTTCCTATAAATGAAGAAAACAAAATAATACTACGAAATAACGCTTGAATATTCACTAATTTCAAGGTAATTAGGGCTAGAAACGCACTTAAATTGTGTGTGAATCACTAATCTCCTTATAATTTAGACAAATAAAGCTTTGATTGAGGAAGAAAATAAGGATATTACATAATTCAAAACCTTTTATTGGAGGGCAACAAACATTTATTGGGGGAGCAATAAATGTTTTATTACCCCCATAAAAAGTTTATTGCCCCTAAATCTGTGCATAGGAAAATAGGAGGAGAGGAAAATAGAAAGCGCCCCAAGCCCAATTGATGAACACTCTTTGATCCCAAAACACAGCGTTTTACTCCAAATTCAGAAACCCCCAACCTAAAATGTGTTGTGTTACTGTGATTAGAAGTTACGGCGACTTGACGATGACAGAGGTGCCGATACGGATCTCCTCGACTATGTCTCCGATCTGGAGCATGTCATCGGTCCACTTGTCGGCTTTGGATAGCGAGTTGCAAGCTTGTATTGTCCCTCTTCTTCTACCTCCTCCGCTAGCTTCAGATGCTGCTGCTGCTTCTTGGTAGGCTCGGAAACCTTGGATTGAGCCTCGACGGCGGCGCTGAATAGAGAGAGAGAGAGAGGGCACCGAGCCTTGACGACTGCGCGGAGGAGGGAGAGGGCACCGAGCCTTGACGACGGCGTGGAGGAGGGAGGGGGAGAGAGAGAGAGAGAGAGAGAGAGAGAGAGAGAGAGAGAGAGAGAGAGAGAGAGAGAGAGAGTGAGTGGCAGTGACTGTAGTTTATTAATTAAGATGATGGTAAAATTATCATTTTACTTTAAATTAAGGTTGTGGAAATAAAAATACATTGGCGAGTAAATTGGTTAATTTTGACCCATTATTGGTGTTTTAGGTCAAGAATCCTATTTAATTTTCACGGGAGCTGTGGACTTGTGGTGCCGCCATAAAAGGTAAAGTCGCACAGAACTCGAGTCACTCGACTGTGGAGAGAAGCAAGAATTACAAAATAGGGCAATCAAATACTGATCGTCTCCGTTGATGGCTCATAAGAATGCTCACTCTCCCTAGATATTAAAACCTCTAATGCATGGATGCGTGTATGTTACATTCCCAGAGAAGCATCCAAAGAAATCATCCTGTTAAACAAGCACTCAAGAGCTAATATGGGCAAGGTTAACTCTAACTCCATTGATTTCTTAATGTCTGGCTTTTCTCTTTTTAAGTAGTTGCTTAGGTTGTCTGGAAATTGCTAATGGGATTGTGTTTCAGGAAACACATGTGTTTTATGTCTCCTTGATGCTTCTAATTTGAATGGTCTTCTATTCATATTACTCCTGTATACAGTTTGTGGCACTTTCAGTTTAGCTAAAGGAAAAACTCTCTGGGTACCATTATATATAATGTTTATGCGTTTCTGCAGATTCCAGAATGATTTGTATACATAGGAGATACGACATTAACTAGATCACTTGGTTATTCTCTTTTTGATGAACACTCGGTGTTTATAATGTACTTGAGTAGTCTTCCGATATAAGTGGTGTACATATTTGAAATTAGAAGCATGTTAGCTTGTTTCGGGCTCGGGCTTACCTCTTAATTGCCCCCTATGTTGGTGTCATCTTTGCTTTCGCTTCTTCATTTGTACTCAAATGTAAGTGGAGTTGCAGGTGTTAACCTCATCTTTGTTTTGACGGGACAAATTTTTCTTGTTTGTGAATGAGAGATCCTTATCTTGTTTCTGTATCTTTTACATTTCATTGTTTGAATGCCATATCTTTGATTAGTTCTTGAAGGTCCAAGTAAAATTGGGAAAATGAAAGAAAAAGAAGTATGAGTAATATACGTACCCAAAACTGAGAACATAGTATTTCTATAACATGATTTTTCTGTTATGTAACAAGAGATGAAGAGCTGTTAAATTAGTGTTGATTGCCGTAATGCAAGAGATCATAATCTTTCTTCATTTTATCTATATGATGATTTCTGCCTGATTTTGTTCTTCCCCTGAAACACATTGCGTGCACTTTTCTATGATAGTATCAGTGCGTCTATTTACTCATGTAGTTGTTCTGGTCATCGTTTTAGTTTTGGAATTTCTAGGAAAGTGCTTTCTCTAATTGTACTGGGGTAATGTATCGTATAAATGTGCCGTCTTAGTAATATGAATGTTAACATGATGTATTAGATGGTCTGACCTTCCTTCATTAAATTTGATTCAGTGTTTTTATTTTGTTCCTTCTTTGTGCGAATCAATTTACTTCATAATATTAATGACCAGGTGGCAGATATTCATTGTTCTGATAAACTTAGTTGGAAACTTGGAATAATAGTATGGTGAATAATAAGGTCTAAGTGATACCGATTTGACTTTGAGAGCAAAAGATCAGAAAATAAGATATAATAATAATTGATGATCGAGAATTGTAACCTGTTTGTGACATTCTCATTGGCCTGATGCATATTTGTATAATTACTTGAATTGGTTTGTTTCTGTTTTACTTTTGTGAAGTACAAGGAAAGCAAATTGGACTCTGTTTCATCCTTCTTGATAACTATGCCATACTTTGGAAATGACAGCGACACATCACATCTGAGCTTTTGGAGTAGACTATGCAATCTGATATCATATTCTTAGGTTAGGAGACTCCATGGTAATTGTTTATGGATGGTAGAATGTTGATGACTGACCGCACTTAGTGTTGTGAATATTTCCTGTTGATTTTGCACTTGAATGGAAGCTAATGTTTCATTTGTTAAAATTCAGCAAGATACTAGAACAGGTGGAGCTACTTCATCCACTACTGGCCTTCCACATGATGAGGAGGTGGCTAAGTTGTTTCAAGCCTTACTGCGAATAGCTTCCCTCGAGCTTGAGGGCACAAACGGGTTCAATAGGAGGCTGAAATTTTTGAAGATGTTCATTAGTCTGTCACCCCCGGAGTACGCGGGAAATCTTGATAATTCTTTGGAAGGGCTGGAGTGGTTACGAAGGGTAAAGCAATGTTTTGATGTTCTTGATGTACCTGGAGACCTAAGAGTTGGGTTTGCAGCCTATACTCTTACTGGAGCGGCTGGCTACTGGTGGGATTTTGTTAAAAGGACCTGTGATGTGGAATCGATGAATTGGGATGACTTTGAGAAGATATTTTTGAATAGGTACTATCCTGAGTCTTTAAGGCGAGCTAAAGTAGAAGAATTTCTCAATTTGACACAGGGGGAAATGACAGTTTTTCAGTACGAGTCTAAGTTCATTGAATTATCATGGCATGCACCTAATGTTCTGACTTCGGATAAAGATATGGCAGGGAAGTTTTTACGCGGGTTGAGGCCTTCCATCGGTATCGGTTTACCTGGTTTTGTGCATAATACTTATCACGAGGCAGTGGAAGCAGCACTGATGGCAGAAGAAATTGAAAATTTCGAGTATCAGAGTGTGCAAGAGTCATTTGAGGGAGCTTCTGGTAGAGGGGGAAAAAGGAAAAGGAAGCAGTATACTTACCACAACTGTGGTCAGCCTGGTCATATTCGGCCTCATTGCCCATATAATCCGCCATCTTCCTGACTGTAATATTGAAGCGAAACATATGCCGTCGTTTTTTGAGAGCTTTACTTGTCAAAATCTCATCATGATGATGAAAAGAAAGAATCAATGATACGATGTGCTTGTGCTAGCAGCTAGCCAGTGATATTAGTTTTGTTGGTGTTTTGATATGCGAGGGAGGTATGTTAATTTTTGATTTTATAACTCTTGGGTAACTGTCATGGTTTTTATTTGTCTGTGGCTTCCTTAGACATATGAAATGGGGAAACTTAAAGTGTGACTTGTGCCTTTTTATGGGGGAAATTTCCCTTATTATTATGCCTTTTTTTTTTCTTTTTCTTTTCTTTCCTGCATATATACGGTCAATTAACTGAACTGCAAGAACCAAATGAATTAATACAAAAGAATGCGCTTGAATCCAACTTCAGCTGCAAGTCATGGTGGCCAGTGTCCTTTCAGGTTCACATAAAATAAGTCACTCTCGAACACCAGTGTCTTCATATTTTTTATTTTTCATTTTTATTTTTTAAGAACTACCAAAGTTAGATCCATATGATTGATTACATTCACGTAGAACATTCCTCTTTAGTAGATGTTGTTTCTTATAATGTGATAACCTAGTTTGGTCCTCTTCTACGATACCCAACTGTTCCAGTTTGGATCAACTTCTTTAGTGTCGCAGTCATGTGGTGTTGTAGGTTGTCTTCTTTATGTTAACTTACTCATGGAAACTAAAAGGAGAATTTTGTATGCTCGTAGTGGTGTTGAAATTGATGCTTTTGAGTTTGGCATGCATGTATTTTAACTCACTAGCGGAAATTAGAAGCAGAGTTTGGAATATATGCTTGTAGAAGTTGATGCTTCTGAGAAGCATGTTGGCTCTGTTGGGGTAATAACAGAACCTTGGTGAGCTATTGGCAAATTTGGTGACTGAGTTTGCTTTAGATTGATTTCATTAAGCAAATGGGAGATTTCAAAATACTTGCAGAGCTGCTGCTCCTGCACATTACAGAGGGCTTTTTCTTGCTTTTCTGAATACTCATATAGACTACAAATATTCTATTTAAACTAGGAGGGGATGATTCTAGAAACTAACAGAGTTCCAAGACAATGGAATTCTAGAGGACTCTAGCTATCACAGACAACACATTTAATGCTAATCTTGGAAACACAAGATTACAAATTAGTGAAATTACTCTTGACACCCGCTCTTACTTTGTAATCTTCTACATGGCACCAAATTTCACCTTGGTGACTGACTTGGTCAGGACTTAAGCTGGTTGATCATAGGTGTTAATGAATCTCAAGCAAATTTCTCCTTTGCTCACCTATTCTCTGATTTTATGATATCTGAGCTCAACGTGCTTAGTGTGATTATGGAAAACTGAATTCTTAAACAAGGATATAGCAGACATGTTGTCACAATAGATTCTTGTAGACTCTTCTTGCTCCAGCTGCAAATTCTTGAGAATTCTCCTTAGCCAAGCAGCTTCACATGCACATTCATTTGCTGCAATGTATTCAGCTTCAGTAGATGACAATGCCACTGTGTCTTTGCTTGTTTGAGCCCCAAGAAATCACATTTGATCCCAAACAAAAATTATAACCTGATGTGCTCTTCCTATCATCAAGACAACCGCCCAATCACTATTGGTGTATCCGACCGGCTTGGCACCATTTTCTCTCATATTTGATCTCATGTTTCTTTATCCCTTGTAGCTACCTTAATATTCTTTTAGCTGCTGCATGATGGAACTTTCTTGGCTCATTCATGAACCTTGAAATAACACTCACCGGATACAGTAAGTCTGGTCTTGTTGGTGAGACAAATCAGCGATCCAACCAAGCTTCTATACATCTTTGCATCTATTTTCTCTCCCCCATCATCTTTCCACAATTTTTCATTGAAGGCCATGGGTGTGGAGACCAATTTTCACAATCTGCCATGTGATACTTCTTGAGCAAATCTTCAGTATACTTCTCTTGAGAAAGGAAAATCTCTCCTTTCTTTTGCTCAACTTGAATTCTGAGAAAATATCTCATAAGTCAGTCATTTCAAATTCCTTCATCATATTTTCTTTAAAATCATCCATCAATCTCATATCGGAAACAAAGTAAATCAAATCATCAACATAAAAGCAAACGACAAGAATTTCAGTATCTTCTTTCTTCACATATACACTCGGGCTCCTCTCGTATCCATTTTAAAGAAAATAACCATCAACTCTTCTGTTCCGTGCGCAAGGGGCTCGCTTTAACCCGTACAACGCCTTCCGAAGCCTGTATACTTTTTCTTCCTTCCCTTTCACTTCAAAACCTTGAGGCTGCTCTACACAGAAATCTAATAGGTCGCCATTATCTCTTTCATCAGGTCTGGTATCTTTGCTTGAGGTTGATTCCTCCCCTGATGAGGAAAGTCCATGCCAATGTCCCGTGATTCTTGTAATTCAAAACGCTCATAACCAGCTAGGTGTGGTGTTGTAGGAGGCACATAACCAAGGCTGAGGGAGCTACTTTCTTTTCTTCAAGGAAGCTAGAGTATGTATTAAGTTACTAGTACTCAGGGTCTCGAGGACATATAAGATATCTTTCCCAATCGCAACTGTCAGGATCAGGGTGGCCGCCCTCCCAATCATGACACTTGCAAGCTACCATATACTCTCGCCCAAGCTTTTCGCCCGACACGACCAAGTTGTGGTACGGGCAATTGTAATCTCAATGCTCATCTTCCCTCCTACAAATCTTACAGTATTGAACCACCAGACGACAACGGGGACTGCCAGATCCGGAAGCAGAGGAGGAGTGGGTCTTGATCTTGCTCAACTCACTTCCAATTCCAAATCCCAAGACCTCCTCCTACTGTTGCTGTGTTTTCTTTTTCAGTCTCGCTTTGTCAATTGTCAGACTCCCTAAAAATTTATAGGTACAAAAAAGCGAATTTAGTGATATATAGTTCATGTACCATACGAGAATTTTACTCTCGAAAAAGAATACTTGGCACTACAAAGGAATTACATGTAGTTTTATAGGTCTATTACATGCTTGAAAGTTACAACATCACCATGTGTCAAAGGCAAGAAAGTTGGGGAGTAGACAGTGTTTGCACATCCCACATTGGTAATACAGTCATTTACAGTACATTAGACGTGTTCGTTAATAAACTTTCTCGAAGCTTCCTCAGAAGAATGAGTTGACGAGAAATATGAACCGAGTCGTGAGCAGCGCACTTTGGATGATAGCAAGGAAGTAGAAGTCTCTGATACACATCCAAAATGGACTTTACATCTTCAGTCAGAATATTGCAGTCACTCAAATATCAAAGTCAACATACCTACATACTCCATTTTGGGCAATAACTTCCTTGAGATATTAAACTCCCATGGATACTCGCACAATCATCACACCTCATATCTGGCTAGCTTAAGATTTACATCATTGCTACCATCTGAAGAACAATGCTTATCAACGTTATCATTTCCAATTAGAAGAATCAGACCTTTCTACGCTTATATCAACAGTTGGATTGTCTGCTTGAACTCAGAAGCACGAGTCTTTGCCACAAGCAGAAAATATCTTTCCATATTCATCCCCATAATGATTAGCTTCTTATCCTCAACTTTTGTTTCATTACCTGAAATTAGACAGATAATAAAGAGAACATCAAGCTCGATACATGCAAAGCCAACAAACAAAAACCGTAAATACAAATGAAAGAACTTCCTAGAGAAAAAAAAAAAAAATTAGGAATTACAAAGGAATACATGATCACTTGACTCGATAGAGAGGGTGGGAAACAAGAAAAGGAGACATTTAAAAAGGAGCAGAGACCATCTCTCTGGAAGCTAAAAAAAAAAATATATATATATATATATATATGGAGGCGTTCCAAAGAGGACGTCCGCACTTTCGTTAAAGTGCGGACGGCGCTGCTGCAGCTCGGCTCGGGGCGCGACGGAGCGGCGGAGGTTGCCGGAAGGACGCCAGGGGTCGGGCGGAGAGGTCTGTAGTCGGTGGAGTCGCCGGCGACGTCGTTGCAGCGCTGCCCAGAAAACCTGCAGTTGCAGGTCGGGTTGCTGCCCAGAACCTGCAACTCGGACCTCCTCCGACCTCGAACGCTGCCCAGACCCGTCCGCCAAGCCTCCGGCCTCCGTCCGCCAAGCCCCGAGCCACCGTCGCCGCCTGGAACGCCGCTGCTGCGTCGCCGTCCGCACTTTAGCAAAGTGCGGACGTCCGCTTCAGAACCGGCCTGTATATATATATATGTATATATTATTATAAAAAAATAATAATAAACAGATTATACACTTCCCTTAATTATCATCGAGTCTGTCACAATTTTGTCTATGATTGTAATTACCAACATCCTATAAATTCTTTTCAACATGAATGACGTGACAATTTTCACAAACAATGGTTTGTAAACTTGGATAACCTACCCATGGAGCTCTAAATGGTGAACTTTTCTCTCATACCTATAGATAGAACTGTATGGGTCAAAGAATGTCTACAGACTGAAATTGACTAAATTGTAGCATATGGCTTTTTACTCGCCATTCAAACTGATCAGTTTCTGTTGTACCAACAAAACAAGATTAATCATGAATCTGATAGAGCTATCTGATGGCAAAAGAAAATGTACAAGTTAACTACCAAGGAAACTCCATCATCTCCGGCAAACCTACCCAAATCCAGATGTATTTACTACCTGTAAACAAAGTTTCCGAGATCTACCCAAGTCATCTATCTGAATAACTTTCACTGTATATTTATTCAGTCTGCACATTACTCTGAGAAAAATCGAAACACCATGTGTCTGTGCTTCTTTCTGCTACTATAACTCTTACATTCGCAGCAAGCAGCAAAAGCACCAAATATATCAAAATTAAAAACTTGCAAATGAATCCTCAAATATCAGTCCAAGAAACCAATTTTACCAATCGAAAGACAACTAGAGCAAGACTCCAACCCCAAACTGGTACTGGCCACCTGGCGGACCTGCTCTATGGCTCACTAGCATAGCCCAAAAGCAGCAAAAAATCAAACTTCCCATCTCTTCACTGTTTTTGTCCCCCTTTTTTTTTTTTAAAGAAAAAACAACTCCATTAATAGAAGGAACCAGGGTACATTCAGAACATTCGCCAAGGCAGCCTTTAATAGTATACAACAAATGCCATAGCAGCAACTGAAAGTAGTTCCCTAGCCAGAAGCTCATCTAAGGAACAGATGCTCACTTCTTGAAAAGACAAAACAAACTAGGGCATAAACAACTAAACCTAGAAAAAACAAAATCGGAACACCAAGGTGCAAAGGAACACTTATTTCCCAGGTGTATAAGACTGGCCACTGCGAAAAGTAAAGACAACCAACGCCATAGTGTAAAAGCCCCCAACCTCACCTGCCCAATGTTAAGTAAGAAATGAGGGTGGTAAAACACCTTCCATCTTGTTCTGAAGACAACCAGGCCCAAAGACACAAACCCAGCTGCTGAATTGACTTTCAATTGGATCAACAAATTCAACCTGAAGTACAACCTAGACTCGACCCCAAACCCAACGGCCCAAAACGGGATGTCCCATCTTCTGATCTGCAGCGTCCGGCTTCTGGTTAAACCAGCAGAGCAACCAACCCTCCACATCTACCTGACCACCTGAACCTTCGGCGGCCGGACCAACAGGTAAGCCATTCCAACCATCTGCTCACAGTTACACTAAGCTCACTATTGTACAAAGTGAGCTATTGTACCATAGTTCTCTCATGTTCGCAACAAGTTTTTCAACAGTATGACAAAACTAATTTTGCAGAACACTTTGCGTGGAAAAATAAGCCATCTTAGAGATAAACTCATAAAAGTGTTTTCATTCCTGAAAACCTTCAGGAACAAAACTGAAACAATGTATGAGGATGTTGATGCTGGAGGACTTGTAGTTGGAACAAGTTTGAAGTTACCTCTCAAATTGTTCCATGCCCCAAAACCTGTAGTTTTGAGACCCATCCTTGGGATGACAAAAGGTCGTTTGCTTAGTGGGCAACAAATTATGTCCTTCATCAGTGCAAATTTGAAGACCACAGGATTTGAGAAAAGATTCCAAATCTGATTCCTGAAGCAACATATGGGTCAAGCTTAATATATAAATAAATAAATAAATAATTACATTTACAGCTAATATATATGAGTATCCAGTTATTGATAAACTACCTTCATAATCAAGAGTTTGGATAAATGCGACAGAGGATATGGATGAAGCTTATAGCCACCACTATTGATGCATGACACAGCTAAAACTCGAACCTGTAGTAGTTAAGAAACAGAAGAACAAAAAGAGTCAACTATTTTAACATTACAAACATTAAAGCAAGTGAACTAAAATGTTGTTACAAGTAAATGAGACTTGGAACTGAAGATGAACAAAATTCATGGTCCAAAAGATACAATAACAATTAACTAAAAAAAAGAAGTAAACATAATTCATTTAATTATAAAAAAATAATCATATGACCTCAAGATTCATTTGTTTAGGTACCCTCACCTCATGGTAAATATACAATCAAGTCAGCTACAGGAATACAGATTCAACCTTCTTTCAATGTTTGTTCTAAAATCCTTTCTAACATCAGGAAACTGGAGCAGCCTCCCAAAATGAATTTAGCATTGTTATTTTTTTTTTCAGAAAAGATTTCACTCAGATCAATTCTGTCCAGATTTACAGGTGTTCTAGATGTCTGTCCTATGTTCCACACTCACTCTGAAACGGTAGATCATCATTTTAGAATTGTCCCTGTGCTAATTCAGTTTGGTCACCTGTCATGATCTCGGTCAGTTTTGTTCCCTTGGTTCTGACGATAATGCAAAAATAATTTATTGGCTTGTTTCCCATTGGACTTCACAGTTTTAATCTATGGAGGAGTGTATTACTATATGTAAGAAACTTAGGGATCAGAGGAATACACTCCTTTTCCACAATAAATTAAACAATGTTAGAGAAGCAGTCATTCATTTTCCAAATTCCAAAGAGTCTGGGAAGCAAACAAAACTGCTATTCATAAACATAGGAAAAAAGTAAATAAAATAGCAGGTTACAAACTGAATTTTGATGGTCCAACTTCGTTAGCAGGACAAACATCAGTGGGTTTTATTATCAAGGATTGTGTTGGTCGAGTGGTGGTTGCAGGTTTCAAGCCTTTGGTGTATGCTTTGGTTCTCCCAGAGGAAGCTCAGGCTTTGAACATCTCCAGATAAGTTCTCTGGAATTCTCAAATTCTAATCAATAATCTGAATCAAAGAGCTTAAGTCCCTTGAAGGACTGCTTGTATAGTTGTGGACATTCCCTTCGTTTGCAAGGTATGCTCCTCTCTGGTTTTCCAACTTATGCAAATCAACCCTTCCAACTGAATTCTCCCACATCATTGCACCCTCCCTGAAGAGCTTTTTCCGCAAAGACACAACAACTTCACAGTGCACGAAAATATGATCAACAATCTCCTCCTGTGATTTACACAATACACACCAGTGGGAGGAGAAGCAACAATTTGGTCTCCTTTGCAGAACATCGCAAGTATTCACTCTCCCGTGTGCCACAAGCCGTACGTATTGTGAAGGCCACTTCTTAGCGGACAATTTGCCAATCTTGGTCATAAAATTAGCCAACCTTGTATTTGGTTTAATAATTGTCCCAAGCACATGTACCCTAATATGTGTTTTGATGCTTGTACGCTTATGGTCCCATGGGGATAATTAGTTTAATGTTGTTTTGAATGAAAAAGGAAGAACCATACCACCTCAGAGCATCCAGCATTTAAAAAGAGTAAAAGACTAGCCAATGTAAGTGCAAAACTGCCTAAGCGATCTTCTTTTTCTATTGGGTCATGCAAGTTGGTCCATAGAGTTCAAAATTGCAAACCCAAAAAAGTAATGATAACATGATAGAAAGTCATTTACCTCATCTACATAAGGCTCAATAATGCAGTATTGAAGATAAGATGCCTCAGCTGCTACAGTACTTAAGAAACGTTTATAGTTACCCATCCGAAAATATCTGTTACATAAACAGTTTCATGCCAAGAATTAAAAGCAGTTTTTGTTCAACAACAAAAAAACGAAAAAAAAAAAAAAAATCAATCAAATCAATCAAAAGGGAGTGGAAATTACCGTAAAATCTTTCGGGAAAAATGCATTTCCTTTGACTTGATTATCGAAGAAGGCACATGACTAAACCACCAAGAAAGTGACTCCCCCTAGGACCAGAACAAGCTATAATTTATATATAGAGGACTACATACAAAGAGCTATAAGAACTGAAAGAAAATAAATAAACATAGATGAATAGAGATCAACCAGGGGTTGGCTATGAGAACCAAGATGAAGTAGCACATAAAAAGAACAAAACTCAGCCTCATTTTCATAAGTAGAATTGGAATGACGATTTGCGCCATACAGATTAAATAGAGATGTCAAGGTCTTTGCAAGCTGCTCCAGGTTGAGGTGATGCATTGGAGAAGTATTTTGACTGCTGCAACCTCGAAGCTTATGAAGAGAGATGATATGAAATTTAACCTGTACAACAAACACTAGATTAATAACATCATTTGGAATTTCAAACTACTAAATAAATCGCAAAAATAAATAAATAAATAAAACAAGAAATAGTGGGTACTATATATACTATTGGCATGGCTGCGCCAAGAAAAGCAAAAAAAAAATTGCATTCCCTGGTCAAAGATTCAAATGAAATGATTTCCCAGCTATGAACTTGCTTAATATTGCATGCCAAGATAATCCAACAAAAAGGACCTATTTGGTCTCTGGAAATTTAGCAACATGTGAACTTTTCCCTGATATAATAATAAAAAAAGGACCATTACACTACAAAGATATGTTGCAAAATCCACGTAATGAATAGAATTTGTGAGGTTCCAAAATGGAACTCATTTTTCTGATATATCCATAGCTTTACAGAGTGTGCCTTAATACTGTAGTCCCTAGTGTCTGTACTTGGGTTTGATGCTTACAACAACTTTCAGGAATAGCAGTTTCCATATTGTTCTTACTATTATTTTCTTGGAAAATTATGACCACAAAATTTCTTATCTGGGAACGATTCACATTTCTATCTGCATAAACAATGTTCTAGAAAAATCTATAAAACAGGAGACAGAGTGACAAAAAAATTAAGAGAGCGGGAGAAAGAGAGTAAAGCTATGATGAATCATTTATTTCCTGATGTGTGTGTGTGTGTGTGTGTGTGTGTGTGTGTGTGAGAGAGAGAGAGAGAGAGCATGGATTGTGTGTTCCTATCTAAAAAAAAAGCCTTCATCTTTTTGGTTTATTTAACCTAAGTTAATCTCCAACTTGAGATGTGTACTTCACACAAGCCAGTGTCAAAATGCCCACCACTACGTCATAATGCCCACCAGAAAAAGCAGCAAAAAGATAAACTGCAATCTGTGCTGTGAGTTATGAGACCCAGAATGCTGATCAGCATGTACAAATACTGTTCTGGCTCAATTAATACCATTAAGGATCAAAGAATCATCAAACATAATCACTACAGGGCATTGGCTAATTACTCTCTTTCTCTACGTACACGCAAATGTGTGTGTATGTGTATTATGTATATATACTTGTGATAGGTGTGTATCCAAACTTGAACTACAGAAATTGTGAGAAACACCTTAGGTGTGGCCAGGTTCAAGTTCCTGTAATCCACACTCTTTTTATTTTGCCATTCTTCTTTTTTAAGTTGAACAACATTAATGTTGTATTTGGCTACTCTTATGGGTGGTTTTGCAAGGAAATCATACCATTTCCTGATACATGTGAATTGCTTTCTCGCCACCAATATTCTGCATGCTAAGATCTTGCCTTATGGACCTTGTTCGATCAAAGAGGAAGTCGTGAATCACTTCAAAAGGATAGTCTTCAGAATCAAACAACTCTAAGAGGTAATTTAAAGTATCCTCCAAAACAGGGAGCGGCCGAACATCTGATGCTTGAACTTGTTTGGTGGACATAGTTCTGAAAAACTAGCGGAAGAAAAAAAAAAAAACATGTCTTAGCTCTCCTATTTGCATTTACATATACAATGTATGTTGTTTTAGTGCACTCCATCGTAAAATCGGATTCAATTGCACACACAACAGCCGTATTACAAGAGCATATAGCGATGACATGTTAAAGAGTTAAAAGAGTAAATCTATCTTGTTACCTTTTTAACTGCAATGGATGGCGATGAGCGAGCTGGATTTCCATTTAGCCTCTCAAAGGTAGCTAAATCGCGAAGGCGCTCCCGCTGTGCCCTTTCTGCTTCTGCGTTATACGACAACAACAATCAGCATCATCAAGTAGAATAGAATAGAGCAATCAAATCAATTAGGTTAGGATTAGGAGGGAGTTATGGAGGTTGGTTAGTTCACCTGGGCACATCAAAGTGCAAGTACCCACTATGGGGGGAACATCGGAAACGGCGACGTTTTCCACTTTCTCGGCGGAACTAGTTCCACCTCTGCTCCAGGATCTTGAACCCCGAGAAGAAGAAGAAGAACGGTTTCGACGGCCTCTTCTCTCCATGCCTTCACTCTTAAGAGTCAGTCGAGAGTCTTTGAAATTCGATTTGATCTCTATTAATAAAGGGAGGCCCCCCTTTGCTACCCACTTTTGGATTTAGCAGAAGACAATGGGCATTGGTCGAAATTACTGACATGTCCTTGATTACATTCTTAACAAAGAAATAGGAAGAGAGGTTATTTTTGAAATTTACTCATTAAAGAATTCCGGCCAGCAAAAGCGAGTTCTGGGATGCTACTAGAGGTGGCAAACGGGCCGCTAAGCACGAGCACGGCACGGGCCCGGCACGCTTGAAAGAGGTCCGGCACGGCCCAAGCCCGTTAGTGACCCGGCACGACCCGAGCACGTTAGAATAACGGGCCGGGTTGGGCCTAGGAATATTGGCCCATTGGCCCGGCCCGGCCCGAGCCCGTGATGGGCCCGGCACGGCCCGAGTACGACATATTGTGGGCCGGCCCGTTACAAATACAAAATTTCATTTTGTTTTTAAAAATATTTAAAAACCACAATGATGAGATTTGAATATTAGACATCTTTTTTAAAATCTCATGACAATTCCACCAATGCTATTTCTTTATATTGTCTAAATAGTGAAATAAAACATTATATCCTTGTTTTGACATAAAGTATTTTTTCTAATCTCATAATAATACAACTATAGAATGAAGGAAAGAATAATATGATACTAAATCTTCATTATATTAATAAAGATTAATCTCACAATAATATACTACAAGCAATATATTTTGAGTTATTTTTTTCTTTCTTTCTATCTTGTAGTGGAATATAAAAAATATTAGAAAACTAATCTTAAAAAGCTAAGATTAAGAAAAATATTGTAGATCTTAATTTATTTTAATTTTTTTAATAGTTAAATAAAATTAATTTTTATTTATTCAAATTAAGATTTAAAAATCGTGCTTTATAGTGGGTAGGCACGAGCATGGCCCGTTTATTGACCCGGCACGAGCACGGCCCAGCACGATATGGACTTGGGCTATGGGCCGGACCGGGCTTAATGTTTAAGTAAATGGGCCGGCACGAGCCCGGCACGATAATAAATGGGCCGGCCCAAACACGGCACGAAGCACGACTAGGCCCGCTTAAAATGGGCCGGGCCGGGCCAGGCTGGCCCGTTTGCCACCTCTAGATGCTACAGAAGATGGTTCTGAAGCACTTAGGAAGGCCATAACTCGCAGTTCAATTAACCGAAATGCAATGTGACCACTCGTTTTTATAGGATTTTTCGAGAGACATGCAAATGGTAAGTTGAAATAATGGATTCGAATGAAAATACAAAGAGAAATTCACCTCTGAAATAGCTATCACAAGTCGCCACAAACTTTATATGACCATAACTTTATGCTCGGGTGTTCGTTTGGGGCAAATTTTTTTATCTTTTTTTAATTTGATGTAGCTCGTCTAGATCTATACGATGGCTGAAGTGGTACGAGAGGGGATGGGGGAGGGGGGAGGAGGCCTTGCCTGTAGGGGGTCAGATGTCAGGCAAGCACAACTCCCCTATAAAACATATCATACTTAAATGGCCAAGGCAGGGAGAAACATCAAAATATCCGAGGAGACTAAATGGCCATAACTAATTTAATATAAGGTATAAAATCGATATTTTCTGCAAAGACACGGGGGTGTATTCATTTAGAGTGTGTTTAGATGAGAGAAAAAATGATGGAATTTAATTGAAAATGAGGATTTCATAATTCCTAAAACCAATTCCATCGTTTGGCATTATCATATTGGAAATTCTAAATTAGGGAAATGATGGAAAAGGTCACATTAGAGTGTGAAATGATAAAAAGTCACATAGTTTCCCACTTGATAAAAAGGTCCATAATCAAATTTTCAATAATATTAATTTAGTCCTTATGAATAATGAGGTTATATTAAAAAAGGTCAGTTTTCAATTTTTTTTGATTCCCATTCTACCCTTGGTATTAATATACCCGTCAAAACCAGATCATAGCTACATTTCAAAAAAAAAAAAAAAAAAAAACCAGATCACAGCACTCTCTCTCTCTCTCAGATCCACCGAAATCCGCATCACCGTCCGCCATCACTGACGAATCGGCGTCTGAAAACGACGATCTGCAGCTCTCTTCGTTCTCGTTGATGGTGACGTAAGACGTTAACATCGTATGGAACACCTTCGGCTTGTTTTACGAGTCCGCTGAGAACGTCACCATTGCCGGAGCATGACGGCCTTCCAGAGGTCCAGCATATCTCTGTTCATGTTCTTTTCCCGAATCGAAAAACCAAAATTCCGATCAATCCAATAAGCACCAGCGAGCTTCTCAGCATCAAGCTCTCGAGCTCTAATTCCCTATCAGTGAATTTGAATTTTCACAACATGCTTTTCTTCATTTCGTTTCGATTTTTGCATGTTGCGTTTTCATTTTTGAATTTTTGTTTTCTCTGCAGTCGAATTGAAGAAGCAAATCTTTAGTATGGAATCAATGCTTAATTATAGACCTATGATTATGTGTGCTGCTATATTTATATGTACTTATTGGTAGCAGCTATGATGATATTATAGATCACCTCCCTACATAATTTGAATCTGAAAGTCAATTTATGGATTTGTGTTCATACCTGAGACTAATGAGTTCTTCCATGGACAAACTTTTCTCTGTTTGTGCTTGTATTTACAAAGGCTTATCTCTATATATGGCTACTTTGCTCTTTCCTTGAAAAGGTTTCACTTGCACAGATTCTAGGTTCAGATTTGCTATTTGAAAATCAATGCTTCTATAGTGATATGATTTGGTGAATGAATTAGGTGGACGATTAGTTTGATTAGTTCAACTGACTGCTGAGCTAGGGGATGACCTAGATAAGAAAATTTTACAGACCATCTCCTTAGGTGAGGCTGGAGGAAGTTCTTCTTATATTTTATTAACTTTCAAGGATATTTGATAATAACTTGTTAGAATTATTTTGTAAATGAAGTAATGTTATTACATGTGGTTGTGGTTGTAATGAAGTAATTTTATTAGCTTCGATCGATTTTGGCGAAGACCCCTCATTCTAGAAAGATCACAATGTCCAAGTAGTTAGATATTGAATTTTTGAAGGATTAAATTCAGTTTAGTCCCTCGAACTTTAGGCCTAAAATCACTTTGGTCCCTGACTTTTTTTTTTAATCAAGATGGTCCCTGCACTTCCAATTTCCATCAGTCTAGTCCAAAATTTGACTTTGACTCTAATCGTGACGTCATACGCTGAGTTGGCACCGACAAGCATGGCCCACTGTTCAGTTTTTGACTCTTAGTTTGGACGAAATGTCCAAACTACCCTCTTCTCCTCTCTCCTCTCCTAAATCCCACAACCCTCTCTCTAACCCTAAAAACCCAGATCTCTTTGCAGCTCCGCTCAACCGCCACCATAAGCGCAACCACATCCGCTCAACCGCCACCATGAGCGCAACCCAATCCTCCTCTCCTACCTCACTTCCTGCTCTCAATCCTCTTCACCATCAAAACCAGTCTCCGACTACACTCTCTCTTTCTCTCTGTTCTCCCTCATCTTCCAATCTCCCCAAACCCACCATCTCTGTACTCTCCAGAGGCATTCCCACCACCACCCAAACCATCAAAACCATATTTCACTTCATCTTCGCCACCCAAAATCAAAATCGTAAAAAGCATCCAATCCAACCCAACCTTGTGATAAAACCCAGATGAGCCAGCTTCAAATCACTGCAAAATCCAGCAGCAGAAACCAGAAATCCACAGCTGAGCACTGTGGTGCTTAGAGACCAGCGGTGGAGGAGAGAGAATTCTAGATTTACTTTCTCTTTCCTCGAACTCTCTCTCATACAGAAACCCAGCAAAATTTGCTTCACAATCTGTTCTCTTCTGATCATTCTCCCGCTTCCCGGTGCATCTTCTGGGCGTCGTCGATGCTGCGCCTACCTACTTGAAGACAAGCGGTAGTGTTTGGGGATGTCTCGCTTCCTGAAGCCGCCGATATGAGTGGAGAGGCGGTGAGTGCCGCTATCGTAGTCGACGAAGACATGCTTCTGGAAGAGGACATGGGTTGGAGTTATTGTGTCGTGATCTAAGGCTGAAGAGGACGTGGTGGAGGAGGGAGGGAAAGGGGGAGAGAGAGAGAGAGAGAGGAGGAGGAGGAGCTCTCGGGTTTCAGGAAGAGAGATGAACAAAAGAGTATTAAGGGGTAGTTTGGACATTTCGTCCAAATTGAGAGTCAAAAACTGAACAGTGGGCCATGCTTGTCGGTGACAACTCAGCGTATGACGTCACGATTAGAGTCAAAGTCAAATTTTGGACTAGGCTGATGGAAATTGGAAGCGCAGGGACCATCTTGATTAAAAAAAAAAGTCAGGGACCAAAGTGATTTTAGGCCTAAAGTTCGAGGGACTAAACTGAATTTAATCCATTTTTGAAATTGCTTTTGTGCCTTTTCAGATGCGTATTGAATTGATGTTAAGATTGTTGGAAGGCTTCTGTTGTTGAAGTTTTCGAGTCTGGTTTGTATGGGATTGATGTTGTTTTTGATAAGTTGAGAGGATTAGTTCTTAGAAAATGATTCATGAAGCTTCTCTGAAATTGATGCACTTATATATTCTTAAATTGGACCAGAATGCATTTTATTTTGTCCTTTCTCTTTGATAGAATTAAAACATTTATCCTCTCAAGTCTTAACCTTCTTTCCTTCAGTGATTGGCTATCTTTCTTATGATACCAGCATAGGTTTTGTAGAAGATGTATGGATGGTGGGAGTGATTGATGAGGTCCAAATGCGATTAATGAGGTCTTAACCTAAGAATGCATTGGATTTTTGTGAAGAAGTGTGGCATCCCCTCAGCTTTCATGGTTTGAAGCACTTATATGTCATCAGTTTTGAGAGAATGGAGATTGGTTTAAAACAACATATCATCGAGTCAAATCTATGTTTTTTAATGTTGTGGACGTGTCATAATTTATAGGATATGAGTTGAGTAGTTCTTTAGAATCATATGTAATGTGGCTGGAGCTTGAAGATAATAAACTCTCTTTTCGACATATTTCATTTCTTTTTGTCTGGAAATTTCTAATGTTATTCATCAGGTTATTTTTCTTTTTGTCTTTTTCATAATGATACTTGTTAAATGATAGTTGGACTTCTAATTCTTTACTCCTCCACTTCTATTCTCATTTCTTTACACCTGTATATGCACTCATGATGTATTTGCCTCTTTTGTCAAAGTAGGTTGGGCTTGGATGCTCGCCTTGGTATAAAAAAAGTCGCAACTCCCGACTGTTTCATTATCGATCTATGCTACATGGATATGCATGATGAACCAAAACAAATATTCATTGATGATGTGAAACAACTGGTCATGTCCAATATTGATCACAAGTCAATTAACAGTGACTTAGCCATGGATTGACATTGACATGTTCATGACTGTGACATAGCCAAGAATTGACAATAACATGTGCATGACTGTGACATGGCCAACAACATGTCACTATCCAATGACTTGAGGTTAACAGTGACTTGAGATTGACAGTAACTTGACCAGGACTTGACAGTGACATGATCATGACTGTGACATGGCAGTGACATAGACATGACCAGTAACTTGGCCAGTGACATAGTCAGTGACTTTGACCAATAACAGTGGCTTCTGACAGTTACTTGGTTAGTGACATGGTCAGTTACTTAGTTAGTGACATGTGATTAACAGTGACTTGACTATTAACTTGTGACTTGGCTACTGACAGTTACTTGGTTAGTGACATGGTTAGTTACTTGGTTAGTGACATGTGATTAACAGTGACTTGGCTATCAACTTGTGACTTGGTTAGTGACATGGTCAGTTACTTAATTAGTGACATGTGATTAACAGTGACTTGGCTATTAACATGTGACTTGGCTTCTGACAGTTACTTGGTTAGTGACATTGTCAATTACTTACTTGGTTAGTGACATGGTCAGTTACTTAGTTAGTGACATGTGATTAACAGTGACTTGGCTATTAACTTGTGACTTGGCTACTGACAGTTACTTGGTTAGTGACATGGTCAGTTACTTACTTGGTTAGTGACATGGTCAGTTACTTAGTTAGTGACATGTGATTAACAGTGACTTGGCTATTAACTTATGACTTGGCTACTGACAGGTACTTGGTTAGTGACATGGTCAGTTACTTAATTAGTGACATGTGATTATGATCAGTTACATAATCTGTGACATGAGGTTAACACACGTTGCCAAGGAGTTGGCCTAGTGAAGTCACAGGCCATGTCAATGACAATGTCAGTGACATGATCAATTACATGGTTAGTTATATACATTGTAAGTTACATGGTCAGTTACATGATCAGTTACATGGCCAGGGATTGACAATGACATGATCAGTGAGTTTGTCGTTGACTTGAGATTAACAGTGACTTAGCTAGAGATTGACAGTGACATGGACAGTGACTTGCAGTTAACAGTGACATGGCCAGAGATTGACAGTAAAATGATTAGTGAGGTGACATGGTCAGTGAATTTGCCGGTAACTTGAGGTTAACAGTGACTTGGTCATGGATTGACAATGACATGGTCGTAACTATGACATGGCTAGTAACTTAACCAGTGACTTGAGGTTAACAATGACTTGGCCAATGACATGGATATAAAACGTCTCTTTGCCAAAAAATATCTTCAGTTAGCTAGGGGAAGTTATAGTTTCACAATTAATGTTATGGCTCATTGAACAATATATTACTAACTTGCAAAGAATAATATTGCAGTGATAATGATTACTTGAAAAGCAAATGCATAAAAATGAAGAACCCAAAATCTCAAAAAAACCATATGGATCTTAAAGAACATTGCTTTTCTTCTGCAAGAAAATTTTGTCAAAAAATAACAAAATTCCACTTGGCTTGGGTAACTTGTCGATACATTTAATCTCGTAGTGTCGTTACCACTAAGATTCTCAATTACTACTCCAAGATCTATGAATGGTCAATTAATAGTGTCACATATGAGGTATTTCAGTAATAGAAAGCAGATCTAAAACTGTAAATGAAATAGTATAATCTTGATTTTCCATTGCACATATACTGTATGACAAAGTAACAAAGCTGAAACAATATTACAGAATATCAAAATCCCATTCAATCAATCAAGGGCAAATTAAGTGCAGGTGGATTGGAAGGGCAGGCGGCTTCTGCCTTTAGTCTGGAGGTAACTATAAAGCTGCACGCATACAAAAATCCATACAAAAATTAATAAGCATACTTAGTATAAGTAGAAAAACTAAGCAGATGTTCACGATATCTAACTCATAAATAAAATGAGAAACTACATAAGAAAGTCATGACAAAACCAATTGTATTGCATTTGAAGAACAAATAACCCAAACTAAGGGAAATGAATGACACCTAACTACCAACATCAGTAAAGCAGGGTCATTTAGGATGGAATGAGGCACGTACACATAACACAATGATTATGGCCTGTCAAAACTGAAATACAAGTGAGCGACTGCTAGCATTCCATATACGAATAGTCTGGTCATCACTGGCACTCATCAACTACAAAACCCACAACTCCTAAAATTTTCTGCTACATTCTACATAAACTTAACAAAAGAAACTGCATAGCTATAACAAGTACAACAAAAACCCACGAACAAGCAGCACTAGATTGTTGCAATTATTCATGAACTTTAAAACTAAGACCATAATTCTTACTAAGTGAGATTATTATACCAAATATCAGCAATCACAAAAAGCAAGACATATCAAGTTACCCAAAAACTTAATCAAAGAAGAAGATAACAAATCGATTTACCTCGAGAGGCTTCAATCTCGGTCTCAGAATCAGTAAGGGAGAAATACGAGTACACATATGGATGGGTAATCAAGATAGAATGAGATTAGTGAGAATGCATAAAATCTTTTGAAAAGAAAAGGTACATAAAAACAAAACTAATAAAGAATAGCTTATATGTTGATAATCTAATTTCAACGAAATTGGGCATGCAAGGAACTGCCACTAAATCCAATGTTTCATTAATCCTATAACCATTGAACAAGCACCAACAAGATAATGGGTGCCAGGAAGACCACTCCCCAAATCTCTGTTCTTTTTTGTTCAAGTTTTGCATCATTATCATTGGCCTCAAAATCAATTTTAACAAATCAATAGCATCTAAGGATTCTCTACACTAAAATACAATCTAAAGCTTCATCATTATACATATTACTTACTAACAGTAAAACCTATGTACAATGCAAAAGTCAACAAGATAGCAAATTCTAATCATACCCAGTGAAATACTCAACCCCAAAAACAAAATGCAACAAATCCCCAACAACTATTAATCATGAAAATTAAAAAAGAAAAGAAAAAGGACATACAAGTAAACCCAGCACCAATATCAGAGATGAAGTATAAATAATAAAACCCTCACATAATCACCAAAAAAAAAATAGAGCTGGAAAAATATAAATACAAAGCTGAAATGCGAGAAGCAACTGACCGATCTCAAACGGTGGAGCGAAATTTTGGAGGGATGGGAGGCAAGAGTGGCAGCAAGTTGGGGCCACTCTTGCATTGAGCTTCATCATCATACATACTCACTAACAGTAAACCTATGTACAATGCAAAAGTCAACAAGATAGCAAATTCTAATCATACCCAGTGATATTGAATATAGCAATGCGAAGCAGGTTCCATGTCTAACATTCACATCAAACACTATAGTATTCAGACTCCAAATTCACAAAACTATTGCCAATTGCTTCATCTCAGCCATACAAAACTAAACGCCTAGCAATCAATCATGATAATCTAGGGTTTCTTCAACCAAAATTCAATTGAATTGGCAATCGTTCAACTACGAACAACAACTAAGATTTCTATGACCACGATATGAGCGAGAGATTGTTACTTACCAGAAGAAGCGAGTCCTCTAACCGGCACGGGTCTGCTTCTGAACCGGCATGATCTTCATGATTCTCTCAGGCCCAGCAGCGATGCCTACCTCCGTGACCATGGTCCCCTCCACGTCAACGGCCTCAGAATCTGCGATAGAAGCCTCCATGCTCAACAATAACGCCTCCTCCTCTTTCAGTCATGAAGTCGAGGAAGACGCCGGCTTGGATCGAACAGACGACGTCGTTTACCAAGCGAGATGGAGTTGTTGCCTCTCGGAACTTTCAGCTTCGCCATTGTTCGCCGCTGCCGTTGTCATCGATGAAGGTCTCAAGGACGGAGAAGCCATTGATTTCTGAGCTTCGTGAACGAATAGATAATCCAGATGCAGAGAATTTGAGAGAGAGAGAGAGAGACATTTTGGTAAGCGTCGAGAGATTCGAATAAGGGTTAGACGAGCTTGGGTAACTGGAGGTGGGGAGAGAGAGAGAGAGAGAGAGAGAGAGAGGAGAAAGAAATGCCAGTGGCAGTTTTCATAATTATTGTTATTTTTAGTGTTGGATTGGTAAAGGGTGACCTTAATTATCATGGAGACATTTGTGTTATCTGGATTATCATAAGATACTTCATAATGACCTCTTTTATCATTCGCCCTTTTAAATTTCTCTGTGGAAAAAAAACGAATGAATTCGTTATTTAAATTCCTCACTTCAATTTTCACCAAAATATGTGTCATTTACGAATTCCTTTGCAGTATTCAATTTTTATTTTCAAAACAAGACTTTTTTCTATTTTATCTTTTTATTTGTTTTAAACTTTCTTAATTTATTACACATTTCAAATCCTAAATAGATGCAACCAAACAATAGAAATTGCAATTAATGGAATTTTAGATTGATGGAGTTAAAGATTCCATCATTTATAAATTCCTACGGATTTTATAATTTTCTCATCCAAACGCACCGTTAAGAGTCTACAAGGTTTTTTTGTATTTTTGAAGTCTATGGGTATTCAACTGAGATTTTAAACAGTTCTTTAAAATCTTGATGTATTCAATTAAGATTTAAAATTATCCATTCAAATCTGCTGATATTCAAAAGTATATGGATTTTTAAGGATTTCATTAAATGCTGGATTTTGGAGGACTTTATAGTGCTTTTTATACCTATCAAAACTCAAAAACAATCCAATCACTTCCCAAGAGATTTTGATGGATTCTTTCTCACTCAAAAAATGAAGAAACTCTTCACCAAAAAAAAAAAAAAAGCAAGTCTCAATAGGTGACACTCATCCATTTTGTCTTAGACTTATTTTCTCACTATCTTCCTCTGCCTCTGCTCTCATTTAATAATTTTTTATTTTATTTTTATCACTATAGCTCTAGAAGCCTTAATCCTTCTAGCTAATTAAGCTCACTTTCAATGGTATTATTAAGATGATACATACAAACATGATTCTTTTGTAAATTAGATATTATGTCATTAGTTTACTACTTTATTTTTTGTGTAACATTTTGGCTGGTACTTATTGTTCATATATCATTGTACACAACATAAAGAATGGTAAATTGCCATACTTTCTTGTCATTGATATAGTATTACAGTTGGATCCATACATCCATTGCTTAATTAAAGAAGAAGAAGAAGAAAAAAAAATTAACCTACCAAAAACATCATAAGAATTTATAAAATCTAAACAAATATTAGTAAATTAATCAGAGTCCATATAGAATTTAAATAATTTGTGGATTAAGTAAATCCATGGATTATAAAAACTCAAACAAAGTCTTTTAAAATCTAAATTGAATACACCCCCTAAGAATAATGTCAGTAACATTGAGAAATATTTTCAGAATTTTTTTTTCATCTCGGAAGTAAATGTTTGGTTTAATTTCAGTTTACCCCCCTGAGGTTTAGACACCCCTAAACCTCAGGGGATAAACTGAAATTAATCCTAAATGTTTTTATTTTCCAAAGTGGGAAAAATTGGGGGGAAAAAAGTTCGATAATTTTGAGTTCCATAACTTGGAATAGGTCCTAAAAATCATGTTTTATGTATGGTGAAATTATGGCACGAGAAATTTTGAAGAAAAAGTGGTCTTGACATGGTTTTGGCACTCTTAGCATGTCGTGGCATGTCCACGAATGCCAAACCTTGTCAACTCTATTTTTTATTGAAAATCTTGCCCCTTCTTATTATGGGGACTTGTAGAGGATGATTTTTAGACATTTTGGCGGTAATCTCTCGTGATTTCATTGAGTTTTCTATTTTTTATGATTTTCCAAAGTTCAAAACGGAAAAAATCATAAAAAATAGAAAAATCAATGAATTTATGATCTCTTTCTTTGAAAATGTCCTAAAAATCATTCCATACAAGTTTCGATAAGGTTTATGTGGGGGATTTTCTATAAAAATTGGTGTTGACAAGATTTGGCATTCTTGACATGCCATTTTGGCACTATCAGCCTTGCTAGTCATGCAGCGCGTTAGCCTCGCTAAGTAGCAATGCCTTCGATAAAAGACCAAGTATGAGAGATTAAGCCTCGCCGGGCTAAAGGAAGAAAAAACGAAAAGATGGAAGGGGGAGGGACGAATCGAAGCGACTCAAGGCTGAATCTCAATGGATCGTGGCAGCAAGGCCATTCTGCCACTTACAATACCTCATCGTGTATTTAATTCATCTGCAAAGGACTCAACTTGCTGCTCGATAGAAATTGTAATTCAAGTCGGCCCTCGCAACTTGTCCGCAGCTAAGACTTCACAAACAACGGGTGCCTTTGGGGGCCTAGGGCCTCTACTGTGGGTCGACAATCGGATAGGGAGCGCATGCTTTCCGGATTTTGACTTAGAGGTGTTCAGTCATAATCCAGCGCATGGTAGCTTCGCGCCACTGGCTTTTCAACCAAGCGCGATGACCAATTGTGCGAATCAACGGTTCCTCTCATACTAGGTTGAATTACTATTGCGACACTGTCATCAGTAGGGTAAAACTAACCTGTCTCACTACGGTTTAAACCTAGCTCATGTTCCCTATTGGTGGGTGAACAATCCAGCACTTGGTGAATTCTACTTCACAATGATAGGAAGAGCCGACATCGAAGGATCAAAAAGCAACGTCGCTATGAATGCTTGGCTGCCACAAGCCAGTTATCCCTGTGGTAACTTTTCTGACACCTCTAGCTTTGTTACACCCCACATCTGTTATACCCTTTTTACTGAGTTACATGAAATTCCTTATGGTTACCGTTCGCGGTTATAATTTTAACGTTTAGGGGGTGGTTAAAAATTGACTTTTTATGAGTTAATAATTTGAGAAAATTTCCTTCATGAAAGTTGTAGAGGACATTAAACCGAGTGCGTGCATATGTGGTACGTAAAAATGGGAGTTCGTATGCAAAAGTTATGAGTGAATTACGAAAATTACTGTTCATGGTAAAATTTTAATATATATGGAAAGTTACCCGGGTAGGTTTCCAAAACCGGAAACCCACCCCTCTTTCTCTCTCCTCTCCCCCGACTCTTTCCCTTTCCCCTTCGGGTTTTCTTCCTCCCTCCGATTCCTCACTTTCCAGCCACCATCCGGCGTGCAACCGGTCACCACAGGGGCGCCTCAACCCGCTCTTTATGCGAGTGACCTAGGATTGGGGAGTTTTGGCCGTGAAAGTCCGGATCGAAGCAAGAAGTGCTCCGGTCGCAGTTTTGGGATTTTGCCGATTTCCTGCCATTCCGGCCACCTCCGGCCACCATATTCACATCGAAGGTTTGGTTTTTGATGGAGATTATTTCCCCTAAGGTTGTTCATTCCAAATTGCATTGTAGAGGTCGAATTGACAAATTTTTATTTCTAGGGTTCTTGAAGCTTCGGGGCTTTCCTTCACCGGCTTGATTTGACCACTTCGAGGTAAAATTGGATGATGTTGTAGTTGGGAAGTTGATTGGGCTTGTTGTGTAGATGCTAGTGCCGGAGTTTGGTGGTCATCGGAGGAAGTGGCCGCCAGCGCGTGGTCCCCACGCGCCGCCACTGTAGGTAGCGCGTGGTGGCGCGTAGAGTTGTGTTTTAATTGTCGTTTTAATCCCATATACCCTATAATGATTGTAGAATGTAATGCATGAAGTTTGGTGGAAATCGGAGGATTTACGAATTGAGTTTAATTGATTAATTATTGATTTTCGCGAATTCGATCGCTGAATTCCTTTCGGATTCACTTTAGATATTACATCGATGAAAGATTAATGTTGAAGTATTAAGGATGGATGTTGTGGAGAGTTGAGGAGTTGGATGTTAGGAAGGGGGATGTTTTGAATTTCCAATTATAAATATCGTAAAGTTAAAGTTCCGTCCTGTGAATTATATATATTTATGATTGTTATTCGTACAGGACGAGAGGAATCTCCATACGAGGAGAATCACGAGCGACGTCAGGATTGACCGCATATTGTGAGTGGACTTTTATTTTTAAGAATGATGCATGCATTTATTTTCCTGAAATAATAATTTATTTATCATTTTATTATCGAGCATAATATTTTGTCTTGGATTATAATTTTGAGATTGTTTTTTTTATATAAATTTCGGATACGAATTTATTATGCTCGGAGTTGGATTTACTTGTTTTCGGGTATACGATTAAATTTTTGGAGATTAATTATGAGTTATTCTCAATTATGATTTAAGAAATGGATTTGTGATATATTTCGTGGATACTAAGCTTTTGGTGTTTATATCCGATATATGATCATTATTTGAATTTATGATTCATGCGATTTTCGACGAATTATCTTCCGAAGTATTTCCGGAATTTAAAAGTATAATTTTATTCGTCGATTTTAAGATTTTTCTGGAATATCATTGGAATTGAGATTTCTCGAGGGAATTATTATATATTATTCATTGCTTCTTCAATTATGTTTTAGAGAATATTTTTGGCGTGTGGGACACGCCGTCGTTTCGTTATTATTTTATCACTTATATATTTTAAGTTTTGGCGTGCGGGGTCACGTCGTTGGATTACATTTTATCTCGTGAGAAATATGGGGAAGCCTTATGGATTTACTGGTTTTTGAATGTTTTTCCTCACCATACTCGGGTCATTCGATTAGGTCTCCTCCTCACTTACTTTGTGTTTGTGAGTGGCAGTTGAGGTAGCTTATTCTCCTCCTCACGTGGGTGGCAGTCGAGGTTATTAGTTCTCCTCCTCGCACAATCTATGTGTGAGTGGCAGTCGAGGGTAGGTAGAGCCTGAGAGGCTCCATTCCCGTATGGTGAACTCTCTTCCCCGTATCCTTTTATTGTTGTTCTTGACTAGCGGGGCTAGTCCGATTTCCGTTTAACCAGCGGGGCTGGTCCTATTTCTCGAGCATCGGAATTTATATTCTTCTTTGTGGTTATTTGTGACTAGCCCCATTTCTTGAGAGGAGCTTCTCGTGGCTTGTTTTCATAATTATTGCATGCATCGAAAGTTTTTAATGAAATAAATGTGGGAAAGTATAAAATCCCTTTTGGTTTAAAATTGTTTATTTTTGTCCACTCACGCTAATGTTTTTATATACTTTTCCCCTGGGCCCTTCGGTTTCAAATGCCCAGATTGCAGTATTGCTGCTCGGCGTACGAGAGTGAACCATAGTGACCGCACCTGCTTCCGCCATCACATTCTGTAGGTTACCTGTTTAGCCTACTGCACTCCTTGTCCATTTACATTCCTAGAATGCTCTGATTACTATGGGATATGTGACCCAGACTTGTATGAATTATATTTGAGGTCTATGACCTAACTTTGGTGATTGTAGTAACTTGTACCCTTTGGAGATTATGTATGATGATATTAGCTTTGGGATGATTGTTTGAATTTGGGAGCAGGGTGGCTCCAGGAGTTGTGGTTGGATAATTAGAAGTGAATTTTGGTTTTCCGCAGGTTTTTGGGTTAACCATTTTTAAGGGAGGTTATGCCTAAATTTTTGGTAAATCTCCTTTAAAGGTGGGTCCCGCAGGGCCACTTCGGATTCCAGGGTGGAATTCGGGGTGGGTCTTGTCAAGCTTTAAATTCCAAAGGTCTAAAGGATCGATAGGCCACCATATTCGTTCTAGAAATCATAATCAAACAAGCTTTTACTCTTTTGTTCCACACGAGATTTTTGTTCTCGCTCATCTTAGGACACCTGTGTTATCTTTTAACAAATGTGCCACCCCAACCAAACTCCCCACCTGACAATATCTGTCGCCCAGATTAGCCCGCCGAAGCAGGCTTTGGGTTTAAAAAAAGGGGCAGAGCCCCTGCTTCGATTCACGGATTGTTGTGAAATTTTAATTAAAACTCGCAAGCGCACGAATCGTCGTTAGTACAGTGTGCAAGTACGAGGTCGTTCAAACTGAGGATTGATAATCAATTTAAATCCTAACCTAATTAATCCAAACACAAAAACACATAAACAATCAAACTAAAGAAGATATGGTTTTAAGGTTTTTTCAATAAACAAATAATTTGAGAATTAAAGAATCAAACAACTAATGATAAAACCTAGGGTTTCGAAATCAACCACTAACAATCCTATTTATGTTTCAATATAATTAACAGATTCTTTTGTTCCTTTTGATGACAATTCCCGTATCTAAGTCCAGGTACGGCACTTAGATCATAGCTTTCCTTAAGTGTATGATTCTCTCCAGGTACGGCAGAGGTCGTATATCCTAACATGTAATTTATCCAGGTACGGCATAAATTTAACACATAGGACTCATTATGTTTTAGAAAACAAGAGAATCATGCAAACCATTACTTCAGGTACGACAATAATGTAATTCACAACTCTTAATCACAAGAAGCTAATTTGAATTATATTGCAGGTACGCCTCAAATTCATCTTCTAATTACTAGATGCAAAGCCCTAAGGTGATCAATCAAAGAACTTAAACATAAAGCATCAATTCAAATAGTGACTAAAAATTCATCATAAAGAAACTATAAATCCATCAATAAATCATCAAAGTACATAAACAATCATAATAGGGCATCATCCTGGCCCAAGAAAAAGGTTTAGCAAAATATAACTAAATAAAACATAGGAAAAACATAAAAAGAATGGAAGGGGAAAATATGGGGAAGATGGATGAGTCGTCTCTGCTCCTTAGGCGTCTGCATTGTGCTCCCGACACTCTCCTCTCATGTAAATTCGTGCTCCCTTATATAGGGAAGATTTCTGCTATTCTTTGGCTTCATGTTTCCTTGTAAAACTTGGGTTTAGATTCCTTTCTTCATTTGGAATGGGAAAACCTTGAAATATCTCTTGTAGAAGTAGGAATACATGTGCTCTTTGAATCCTCATCTGAATTAACTTCCTTGAAACATTAGGATTGATGATCTTATGCCACGGAACTTGAGTTCTCCACGAATGGTTGTAAATTTCCGAGCAGATTTCCTGTCCGACCTATCTTCACTCAAATAATCATAACTTTCTCCAGAAGTATCGAAATTGAGATCTGTAAAATTCTACAGAAAGTAGACATCCGTAGCTTTCCAATGATATAAGGATAATTGTCTGATTCGATCTGAGTAACTCCCAGTAATTCGGCGAAGTTGGATGTTCTGCACAATCAGATTCTAGGACCTGGGAGTCTTTTAATCCTAGTTAGCTCATTTTAACTTCTTTTCTTCTCTTTATGAGACAAACCTACGACAAACCTTCTCTATAACAACATAAATGACTCGAAATAAGGAGGACTAAGCATAAATACTAAGATTAAGAGGCAAAGAAATATAGGAAAATATGAGCACATCACGGATAAGTAAAATAATGTTAAAAGTAGTGGTATTTCACTTTCACCCGAAGGCTCCCACTTATACTACACCTCTCAAGTCATTTCACAAAGTCATACTAGAGTCAAGCTCAACAGGGTCTTCTTTCCCCTCTAATTTTGCCAAGCCCGTTTCCTTGGCTGTGGTTTCACTGGATAGTAGACAGGAACAGTGGGAATCTCACTAATCCATTCATGAGCGTCACTAATTAGATGACGAGGCATTTGGCTACCTTAAGAGAGTCATAGTTACTCCAGCCGTTTACCTACGCTAGGTTGAATTTCTTCACTTTGACATTTACACTCACACATTGTTACATTAGCACGACCCAGCAACACTAAACGGACCACTTCCCCAGCTTGCAGTTGGTAGTGTTCCATTACGCTTGTACTCTAGTATCTCATCCATTCAGCTGGGGTTGACCTCGATTATAAATATTTCCGCCAGAGTTTTTGTGATGCTTGGCTTGTCAAGACATTCCACCCTTATGTATGTTGGGCTCTGATAGGTTTGATATGTAGCCAGTCTCGCCAGAGAGTCAGCCTTGGAATTCTTCTCTTTGGGGATTTAAGTGATAAAGTGAAACTTGAACTTATTGAGGAGAGCTTTCACATACCCCAGATATGCTGTCAGCTATTTATCCTTGACTTGAAAATTATCGTTGACCTGGTTGACGAGAAGCTGGAGTCACTGAATATATTCACACTGTCAACGCCTGAGTCTATTGCGAGGAGTAGTCCAGCAATGAGTTCTTCATACTCTGCTATGTTGTTGGAGGCTTTGAAGTTGAACTTTAGGGTATACTCGACGTTGAGTCCCTCTGATCCTGTCCGGATTACCCCAGCGCCACAAGCCTTGGCGCACGCCGAACCGTTAACATAAAGGTTCCACTCTGACTGTCGTTGGGCAGTTGTTGGGACAACGTCAGTGACCTCAATTGTGGTAGTGATATCAGCTAATGTGGCGGGAATGGGATCTTCCTGCTGCTCAGTGAGTTCTGCATTTAAATCCGCTACCACCTAGCCATTCATAGTCGTTCTTGGCTTATATTCAATATCAAACTTGCTGAGCTCAATTGCCCACTTGCTCAGGCGGCCAGAGTGTTCAAGGTTTTGCATAACTTCCCTTAGCGGTTGATTGGTGAGGACATGGATGGTGTAAGCTTGGAAATACTAGCAGAGGCACCTGGTGGCAACAATGAGCGCTAGCACCAACTGTTCAAGAGGTGTGTATCTTGTCCCTGCGCCAATCATGCCTTTTCTTGCGTAGAATACATGGAGCTCCTCTTCCTTTTCTCTGCGTTCAACTGCGCAACTGACGGCTAACACTGAGATCACCAGATATATGTAAAGGATTTCTCCTGGAATTGGTATGGATAGGAGTGGGATTGCCGCTAGATATTCTTTGAGACCTTGAAATGCCGCTTCACAGTCTGGCGTCCAATTTACCAGCTTGTGATGGGATCTTCATAACTTTGAAAATTGTAGGCACTTGTTGGTAAGCTTAGAAATGGAGCGGGATAATGTTGTTAGCTTGCCTTGGAGGCTCTGAACATATACCTTTCCCTCAGGGGACTTCATGTTAATGATGGTTTGTACTTTGTCGGGATAGGCCTCTACGCCCCACTCACCAACCCCAAGAATTTGTTGGCAGTGACACCAAAGAAGCACTTCTCTGATTAAAGCACATGCCATATGCCAACAAGATGGCGAATACGGTGGCATAGATTAACCACGTGCTCGTCAGCCTTGATGCTCTTGACGAGCATATCATCCACACACACCTCTATTATCTTACCATGGTGTTCTGCGAACATTTCATTCATTAAGCGTTGGTATGTGGTGTAATACCCCAGAAATTCGTTATTAGTTTCTGATGGTTTCTTGGAATTAATAATGTGTTCGTTAGTACGATTTCGTGGTTCAAGGGTCGAGCGGAAGTGTTTCAGACAATTATTCACTCGGAATGCTCTAATTCAAGGGTTAACTTTTTATGCGTTATGATTCTGTGAAAACTTCCTTCACGGAAATCGTATAGAGCGTTGATAGGAGTTTGTGGACATGCGGAACGCAAAAATCGGAGTTCGTATGAAGAACTTTTGGCATTTGGAAAAAAGTTTCCATTTTGGGATAAATAGAAAAATTTCAGAAAAAAAATATAAAAAAAACCTAGCTTCTAATTTTGGAAAGTCAGCTTTCTCTCTCTCTCTCTCCCCCGAGCCGCACTTCGGGGATCAATTTCCAACTGGCGATTTCTCCTTCGTCCGACCACCATTCAACCCGCCACTGGTCCCATTCTCTTCGCCTATCTTCCCTCTTCACGTTTGCAGCGGTGTGGTGGCTCGGTTTGTGTTGTGGACGGCGCAGCAAAGCCCGAAATGGTGGTGGCACTGTAGTTTGAGCCACCATTGGAACTCCCAACTCCGGCCACCTCAAGTGACAACTCTTGGGGGCTTTTGTAGCCCAAAGGACATAGATACTCCCCTCCAGGCAGCTTACAACAATTCAAAGTGTGGAGATAAAATTTTGGAGTTAAAATTTCTAGGGTTTCATCAGCTCTCATCCTTTCGAGGTAAATTCTGGCCAAATGGCTTTGATTCAAACTTTGTGCTAGTTATGAATGTTGTGGTTGAGAGGAACATTTTGGCATAGGTCTCGCCACCCAATTTTGGGGGTTGCCGGTGGCATGCAAAACCCATGCTCAGCCACTACCGGCGGCGCGTGGTGGCCTGTCCAGCCATGTTTGGGCAGTTTCACGTTTTATATATCATCTACCCATCAATACGAGCATTTCGATATATGATATGTAATTTTTGGAGATCGTATGAGCATGTTAGGGTTTTAGTTCAAACGGGGTTTTGAACTTTAATCGCTTTTTGATTCGTGTTCTAAGTTGAGATGTATTTTACTTAGGTGATTGACGGAGCGTATTCAATACTTTATCTCGGCTGTAAGAGAAGACACAGCGGGATTTAGAGGTGAGTAAATCTCACGTGGTTCATTTACGAACCGAATTACATTATTGTACATTTTATCACTAAATTATGAAATTATTTTATGGAAATAAAGAATTGTTTTAAATTATATGAACTTGTTCGACTACGGTTCATAGGTATGTAAAATGAGATTTTAAATATAAAATGATTTTCTCAAATTTTACGATTGTGAACTATATAGTTGGTTTTTGTGGAATTCCTGAGTGGATAACTACGTGTGTGTGTGTGTGTGTGTGAAATATATATCTAGATGGTGTGGCATTGGGTGAAGTAATAATTGTGATTTTATGTGGATTATTATTTCAAGCATTTACTCTTTGCAGGAGTACAATATGTTATGTAATTGTTGATGCTATTGTGTGAAAGAGTATTTGAGTTTTGGGTAACATTTGGAGTCATGTGTGACTTCTAAATGTTTCGGTCTAGTGTCATAGTACTGACAGAGGCAAATATATAGGATGCCATAACCCTGGCCGAGTGATGGGCTACGATTGAGGCAAGTATATCGGATGCCATAACCTTCGCCGGGTGACTGGCTACGATTCAGTTAGAGCTCTAGTCTGTCTGCCATTGTATCTCATAAGAGTAACACATGGGGTTACTTGAGGCCCATGAGTACACTTTTTTAAAAGAGAGTTTCGGGTGGTTTCTTTCTTTTATTGTCCATTGAGAGACTTGGGTTCTTACTAAATTGTGGAGTTGATTTTGGATTGCTTCAATTTATTCTTGAATTGAGAAATTGTCAAGCATGCGGGTTTGAGTCATTTTATATGAGTTTAGTCATACAAGCTTAAAAAACTTACCGGGTTTGTTGTTTGCAACCCGGTGCACTATTCCATCGTGTAGCGGTTATTCCTGTAGGTTAGGACCACCAGGGTTGAGATCGAGGCGAGTAGTGCAGCAGTGTTAGGTTTATAACCTATTTTTGTTATCGTATTGCTGTTTTTGGTATGCTCCTAGTGTAAACACGAAAAAATCCTGCAACTAATGAAAGAATGACACGTGTACAAAATAATATATATTTATTAATGAATTTGCCGGTTACAATCTCTGTAGATGCTCTTTCACAAGATTCTCCTCTGATTCGATCTCTGACGTTGACTTAATCCAAGGGTGGCGAGCACTTGATCTTGAGTCAAACAGTTGCAATGTGGACTTCCTTCTATGTTGACGATTTGAGGAAGATGATTGACCAAGGGCTGTAGAAGCTTGATCTTGATCGGATTTAGGCCACGAGTGGTGTCACGTGATGAGTGTTCTTCGGCTTTGGTAGGGGATGAACCAGCACGTGTGTTTGGTGCTTGTTGATTCTCCACGAGCTTGATGAAGAACTTGGCAGAAGTTTTGCTTTGTTGACGACTTGAAGACGACGGATGATCAAGGGCTGTAGAGGCTTGAACTTGATCAGATTTGAACCACGAGCGGTGTCACGTGGCGAGTATGGCTTTTGATGGTGGATGAATCAGCACGTGTATTTGGTGCTTGTTGATCCTCCGCGTGTTTGACGACTTCCGAGCTTGTAGGTGATTTCCCCTGCTTGTCTGAAGTCAGCGAGGTGAAGAGACCGGCTATTTGGTAGCTTGATGGTTCTTCACGAGCTTGGGAGACTTCTAAGCTTTGGAGAGGTTTCTTCCGTCTGCTTGCGTCCCTCTGTCTGTCGTCGTCCTCGATGGTGTACTTGGCTCAAGGGCGATTGACGCTTGATCTTGAGTCGTATGATGGCCACGAGGGTTGACACGTGACGAGTGCTTTGACTTGAGGTTGGTGATGAACCGGCTATTTGGCAGCTTGAAGGTTCTTCACGCGCTTGAAGACTTATGAACTTTGGGAGTGATTTTTCTCTCCGGCTGAAGTCATTCTCTTGATTTGAGAGGGGCTATTTATAGTGTCAGCGCCTCTCTCAATTTGGAATGCCTTGATGACACGTAATTAATTGTATTTTCCTTAATTACGTAATCAAATCAATCAGCCCTAATTAACTGATTTAATCACGATTATTAAGGAATTATCCAATCAATTTGATGGCTGATTTTAATTGTATTTCATTAATAGCATAATCAAATAAATCAGCTTTAATTAACTGATTTAATCATGACTATTAAGGAATTAGCCAATTAATTTGATGGCTGATTTTAATTGTATTTCATTAATAACACAATCAAATCAATCAGCTTTAATTAACTGATTTAATCATGACTATTAAGGAATTAGCCAATTAGTTTGATGGCTGATTTTAATCTTGATTATCAATTTAAATAAATTGATATCTAATCAGCAGACGAGATTTAATGCTTGATTTTATTCCGAATCAATTAATTTGATTGATCCGCTTTAATATCAATTGATTTAGCCGGAGCAAATTCATTTATTGCCGTCGAGCCTTTCATGTATCGCCAACTGTCATTCTCTGAGTCTGCGTGATTTTGCTGACTCACAAGCCATGTGGACAATTTGCGGGACCCACATGCTGACTAAATTTGTTCGGTCATAATTTCAAGTGGTGACCGAATTATTTAATGAATTTTATTTTCATTAAATTTTTGGTGTCTACACCTAGTGAGCGTTACATTTTACATTGATGTTTTTATGTTTATGTAAACATTTGGGATGTAATATTTGACTCTAAAGATTGAATCTATATTAACATTTGTGGTTTCAACTTATTTTGTTGCTTAGTTTGATTGAAAATAATTTTAAGCATTCGGGCGATTTGTTGAGTTATCGCGTTTCAGGTTCGAATTTCTTTATTCAAAATTCGGGCCGTGACATGTGGCGCCTGCATTCTTGAGGCCAAACGGCATGACGTTGTAAAAGTATAAGCCCTTTTCAGTTATGAAGGTAGTGTATTCTTGGTCGCCAGGGTGCATCTTGATTTGATTGTATATAGAGTAGGCATCCATCATGCTGAGCAGCACATGCCCTACCATGGCATCTACCAGCTAATCAATGCGTGGTAGCGAGAAACTGTCCTTAAGACATGCCTTGTTCAATTTTTGAAGTCCATGTACATTCGCCACTTGCCATTAGGCTTTTTTACCATTACCACTTTAGAGATCCATTGTGGATAGTTGACCTAGCAGATGAAGCCCATGCCTTGCAATTTAGTAACTTCTTCCCTGATTGCTCTATACTTCTCCTCGTCAAAGGCCCTTCGATTTTGTTGTACGAGATAGAATGTTGGCTTGATGCTGAGTTTGTGCGTGATGATGTTAGGGGAGATACCAGGCATATCCGCAAAAGATCAAGCGAAGTTATTAGCCGCCTTTTCTTGTAAGAATTAGATGAGCTCTGCAACTATCTCAGGGAGAGTTGGGCGCCAATGCATACTGTTCGCTCTGGCTGCTCGTCAGAGATGCTAACAACACGTGGCGATGTCTCTGGATTGACGGGCTCTTTCTTGACATACTTCTTTTCACCATCTCTTGGATCATCGATTTTATCCGTTAGAGCTGGCGGACTTCCTACTGTAAGAATCTCATGGCGGCTCCTTGAGCGCGCCATAGTTGTTGAGTAGCACTCTCGGGCAATTTTTTGACTTCCCCTCACACTACTGGTACAGTTAGGGTGGGAAACTTCATGGGCAACATGTATCCGGCAATAATGCACTTTAGCTTGTTGAGAGATGGACGCCCAATAATAGCATTGTAGAAACTGAAACAATAAACAACAATGAACTCATTGTGTACCTCTACCATGCAAGGGCTGGCCCCAATTGATAGGCACATGTAGTTAGATCTTAGCAGTTGAGTTACATCGCCAGAGAAACTGAGTAGAGGTTCATGGTCTTGTAAGAGCTTTTTGTTGCGTCCAAATTGCTTGTAATAATTGTTAAAGATGACATTAACGGTAGATCCGCTATCCACCAATACCGTTCCAACTGACCACTTGTCAAGGATTGCGTCAATCAAGAATGGGTCATCGTGGGGTGACCGGGTGAGTGGATGCCTCGTTCTTCCTCACTGAAAGTAATTGGTTCCCAGCCGGTTTTGGTCATCTTGGCTGATCTCTCATAGCGGATGTTGAGGACTTCCTTTGGGTGATGGGCGCACTCATA
The DNA here is from genome assembly GCF_958449725.1 of Rosa rugosa. Lineage (NCBI taxonomy): Eukaryota > Viridiplantae > Streptophyta > Magnoliopsida > Rosales > Rosaceae > Rosa > Rosa rugosa. The sequence goes on from NC_084825.1 coordinate 13,656,779, forward strand.
ACTCTTTCTTACCCTGTGTGACATGTTGCTGATGAGAGTGCCCCCGTCAATCGTGTTGATACAATGCATATGATCAATTTTAGCAACCACCGGTGTCGGCTGGCGGACTTTGTACAGCTCCAATTTTTTGTCACAGTAGAGTAACTCAATTGCCGTTTTTAGGGCATTGCAGTCATTGGTGTTGTGATCGCTGTCTTCGTATTACTTGCACCACTTGCCGGTATTTCTTAGTTTGCCTGTTCTCGTGTACTTTCTTGGCGGTGGCGAAGGAATCTGATCCTTGCATTGATCGTAGATCTCCTCATAACAGGCCGTCAGGACTGTGAACACCTCATACCTTGGCTAGTTTGCCACTGGCTTATTGTTGCAGTTATCACGAAGATCATTATGGAAGGAACGATTACCCTTATTGTGGTACTGTTGGTCCTTCTGACGCTTGTTCTGGCAATTGCTCTGCTGCCATTCCCTGTTCTTGTCGTTTGACTGTGTGGCGGCGGTGGGAGGATCGCTAACGGTGCCTTGTTGGGATGATGACGGCTGAGTGCTCTTGGCGGGAGTTTGTGGTGGTGGTGAAGTTGCACCATAAGTGCTATATTCCGCCTGGGCATGGAGAACTACCTCGCCCATGACTTGATCATAGGTAGCATTTGGGCAGTTGTAGTTCAGATGGTACAAGAAATCAATTTTGTACTTTCTGATGCTTCAGCGAGGTCACCTTGACGTGGTGCGTGGCTGTGCGTTAGAGGTGATCCTAGCCTGGATCAGAGCTAGGGCAATAGCCCGCCTGGTGATGTTCCCGGAGGTCACACCTAACATGGCGCCAGCCCCTATGACGACAACCTGAGGCTGACCCCGATATAGCTAATTATGTTTACAAATGCTTATGTAAGTACAAGGTCAGCCTTACGCTGGTCAGATCCGAGGGTTTCAGAGAGAGAGATTTTTTCAGAAACATCGTTTCCAAAAAGGGAAAATGAAATTATATACTAATTTTCTCTATTTATACTAAAAATTCCAAAAAAGGAAATAACTTTTGGTGACCAAAACTTCTTTATACGATCTCCAATTTTTGTGTGTCACATATCCACAAACTTGTATCGACAAGCTCTACAACTTTCGTTAATAAAGTTTTCTCATAAATTTAACGTATAAAAAGTCAACTCTTGACCCCTTGAAAAATAAAACGTCTCGAGTAATTATTCATCTAAAACACTTTCACTTCACCCACGAAACTACTAATCGTACAAATAACCAAGATTATAAATTTTAGAAATCACATAAAAATTAATAACTAATTTACGGGGTATTATAAACATTGACTACGCAACATGCATGATAAGCAATTTTGTAGCCCAAAAATATGATCCCTTTAGAAAACTGTGTAATCTGAAAATGATATAAAAAAGTAGTCCATTGCATTTATTTGATTTAGAACAGTTTAAAGGTTACTAAATGAACAAGACATTTATGTAAACAGATTACAAACTTTAAATCTAAACAAAACTACAACTCAGATGAACGAATCAAAATGCAAGTTTAACATGGAAGCTGATATGAAAAGTACTACATAGCAACTAAACAATTTTCTAGTAATAAGCATCTAGTTCCTTATATAACATGTTTCTTGGCACAAGAAACTCCACTAAGCTTTTATTCACACAAAAGATGAGGCTTTATTTTATTTTTATTTTCTTAGGGGTGGGGGTTACATATCAAATAACAGTGGGATTAAGAGAAGCATATGCAAGCAGCTCCTTATTGGTTTCAATTACAGCCATGTCTTTTTCTTTAAAACTCACGATCGCTTCCATGCCTTCACCATCTTTTGTGTCAATCAATACAATTACATTCTTGAATGGCATACCTGGAATAGTGGCCCAAGATGGCTTTCCCCATCCAAAATTGGCTTCATAGAAGCCAAACCTGCACCAACTGGTGATTGCATAGCTATTTATATCATCCTTACCCATTAAATCTCTGTGCTCATTAAAATGTTGGCAGATATCATCCCCACTAACTCCATTACAATATTTCACTTTAAATTCCTCAATGGTTTCCCGTAGTAGAGCAACCAAGCTTTGAAGAGTTGCATCACTTTCTCGTGTCTTTACTGTATGTACAACTCCTATAAGATTTCCCATTAAAGTAGGATGCTCCAATACTTTCCGCATGTTTGCTGCTAGAAACAGCTGGGCTGGCCTTGTAAAACCCAAGTTTGATCTTGATGCTTCCATTGCACATTTCCAAATAAGTGCTGACACTACTTCAACACGAGTTGGATTTGGAACGGTGGCACTAGTGGCTTTAGACTTGAGTCGTACAATATTTGAGGCATCAAATACAAATCTCCCTGTTACACAAGCTTCATTATTATCATGTTTCATGGAAGTTGACAATGAGTTGACGACTAAATCTTGTGGGGGGTAAAGAGATGCTGGAATACCAAACTCTGCAGCTGGAAGAGCCGCTATATCAGAGCCAAGGCTCATTGCTGCCCAGTTACGGATGAATGTTCCGAGTGTGAAGCCGTCCGCGATCTTATGTGAAATGTTAACCCCAATTGCAAGTCCACCACATTCAAAGAAGTTGGCTTGGACTAATAGGAGATAGCCTGTGCTTTCAGTTGTCGATTCTATATCTTTAGGAAGTAATTGATTCAGTGTTTGAGGATGGTGTTTTTCCAAAACCTTTGATATGGGACAGTTGACACAGGTTTGGATAAATGCCACTCCATTATCATTGCAACAGATTGAAAGAATGTTATTGTGGCTAAATATTCTTCCGGCAAAGGGATAGAAGCGGATAAGGGTTTCAGATAATGAAGTTTTAAGAAGCTTGGATCTTTCAGTAATCATAGAGTGGTGGTCATCAAATGTATTGATCTTATGATCAGTAGTGCTATTGTTGGGATAGAAGAGAAGTAGGGGGACATAAAAGTCTGGCATAAACTGATCAAAAACAGAGAGGCCGCTGCAAGTTGTAAGGTGGTGAAGAGTAGAAGATGATGGTGTAATTGTTTCCTTGTTGATTACTTCAACAATCATATCTGAACACATTTTGCTCCACACATATATGAGTTTCTTAATAAAAAAAATGCATCTATATAAAGACAGATGGTGATGCAATAGAAGTCAGCTTCCCTCATCTTTTGTATGCATTTTATGACTAGTAAAAAATGTGGGAGTCATAACCATGAGCTGTTTTGCTCATTAATGTTGTGCCTTTTTTGAAAAGTAAGAAATGCGATGTGTACCAGTTTTGCATATAATGGATTAAGTTTTTTGTGTTTAATTTTGAGGTTAATTATTGTGTATTCTTAGTTGTTATGTGACAAAAAAAGGAGTAATTATGTATACACATTGCAATATATTTAATACACACCATGCTTTTTGAAAAAAAAAATTAAATACGTTTTGCCTTTGCAACAAAGATATACTCAAACAGAAAACAAAAAGGAAAAACTATAGACTGCCATAGATGAGGATGACAACGATCATCATCAACTACAGAACTTCCTCTAACCATGCACCATCAATCACAGTATTGGAAAAACAAATTCAGACATCACAATGGATCTATATGGGAGCAAATAATATATGGGTATGAGTGAAACTTCATCTAGCTAGGTAGGAAGGTGGAGCTCCCACTTTGATTTGCAATGGAGAGAGCATATCCAATTTTCATCATTTTCTACCCAATTTATGCTTTCTTATGAGAGGATTAAAGTATTGATCGAATCTATGCATGATTGGTAATATCATGTTCTTCCCATTTTAGCCAAAATTAGCTAACTGATAATCATATCACACGGCAGATCGGAAATATATGCATGATTGAAATTTGAATTGATTCTTGGTAAAAGCTGAAGATACATTATTTCATGTGTTTTTTTTTTTCATTAGTACGGGAAAAAGAGGAACTTTCACGGAAAAAATTGACAAGAAATTTTATGGAGTATCTATTTAGAAAATAAGCATGTGTAAATGAAATTGACTTTAAAAAAAAAAACTATTTTTCCTTTAATAACTTAAAAAAAAAGGGAATGTGTAGGATAATCTTCAGGGAAAATTCTACAATGTGTTAACGTATTACATGCATACAATTGCCTTAAAGTGGTAAAATGAGTCATCAAAATAGTAATGTTAGTCCTCAAAGCGGTAGCATTAGTCCTTAAAGTGGTAACATGAGTCCTTAAAGTGGTAAATTTTCTTAGTTACCACATGAGTTCTCAAGTGGTAAAATGAGTCCTCAAAATGGTAAAAATAGTTGATGTATGAGAAATATTATATTCAGCGCATAGATTTAATTTTTTCTTCTTTGAAATATTGCAATATAGTTTCTGTGTTAAAGTCTTGATAAGTTGGAGACGTGGAGATAACGAAATCAGGATCTCATTAGATGTAGACTATATTATGATTCATATCAATGAAGACTCATAAAATCAATGGAGTTGGGCCAAGTATTAACTCTAACATTAACTAGAATTAGGCAAAATTGTAACTCTAACATTAACTAAAGTAGGATTAGTTAGGCAGAGTAACAGCTTAATGCAATGTTGCCTAACCCTTCTTGGAAGTTCATTTGTGATTCATTTTTCCTCCATTAAAGAAGGGTTATTATCATAAATGATACCTGAACTTATCATCTATCTTACTGATGTTACCTGAACTTTTCTATTTAAAATGAAATTGATGAGGTTAGGTACCATCTATGATAATAATAACATATATATATATATAGTCATCTTTTTTTTCATAAAAGAATTTTTTAAGTTGAAAACTTCCAAGCAAATAAGAAGATGCTTCATTAAATTTGAAGTGTCATTAAGTAAAGGGCTAAATATTAGTTACCACCCTGTGGTTTAGGTCCAAAATCAATTCAGTCCCTGGACTTTTAATTTCATCAAAAACACCCATGTACTTTCAATTTTGATCTAATAGATTCGTTAATATTCTGTTATGAGTTCAAGTTATAGTTGAATTATTTGTTGAAAAACTATTTATTTGATAGATTTCTAATAGTGAGACTCACTCCTAAGTTGACTATGCAGGCCACCTCAACACCACATCATAAAATACAGGCCATATATGAGTCACGTCAACAAGTTAAAAGACTCAATTGTCGGAAGACTAATAAATTTGACCTATTAGATCAAAATTGAAAGTTGTGAGCCCCTGAAAATTTTGTTTAATTTTTAGATAAGATTTTCGCAAGGTGATTCAAGTGAAGGAATTGACTTTGGAAATTGTTTTTGGTGTTGAGACCACCTATTGGGCCTTATGATTTAAGTTTGGGCCGAGATTCTTTCATTTGGGCCTAGAAGGTTACGGAAGTTTAGTGAGGTGACCGTTTGTTGAAGTTACAAAGACGATAAATTGAGTTGTAACAAAGTTTTGGATTTTGGAATTTGGATTTTTACGAAATCGAGTTTTGGGCCTAGGACGAAGTCAAGAATTTATTTAGGAAGCTTCCGACGAAAAATGAATAAAAGAAAAGTTACGAACCCAAAACCGAAAGCAATTAGCTAGAAGGGTTTCATAATTCGTCGCAAGGGCAAAATGGGTATTTCTCTCACATATTGTGTAACGCCCCAAACTGCACCTCACCAGCTTGAGTACGTTACAGTGTCGCGAGTCTCTAAAACATGAACCGAAAATTTCCATTTACATTCTAGAAATTCGCTAGGCATTTGTTCGAAATAAATCGCCACGGAAGCTTTTAAATTCTTTTGAGGTGAAAACCTTTCCAAACTTTAAATTCAAATGTTCGTCCAGGACTTAACGTTGAAAACAACCGAGGGATAAAGGACTTAGCATAACAAACAAATTGTGACAAGTTCCGAAAATACAATTTTAAGGAACAGAAATGAGATTGGAACCCAGAACCTGATTTCTATTGAAATCTGCACACCCAGCTCCGTCCGCTCCAATTCCGTTACCAGTGCACAGTACCTGCATCCACACTGTTGTAGGGGTGAGCTTTCGTCCTCACTGCTCAATAGGGGCTTCACCCGACTAGGTTTGAAACCGACACATAAGATAATAATTTGGGATCCCAGTATGAAAAAGTTAGACCATTTCTTTAAAGAACGACAAACTTTAAATATCTTTCGGACTCAAAATCCAATGCACGAAACTCAAATAAATGCATAATACCTGATGGCCAGTCCCATGGACCAACTACACGGCCTTACCTCAAATAAAATCATCACCAGGTAAGCGTAGTGAGAGTGTCCACTTACGCCATATCACCTAGAAATAGTGCCACACCTCAGAGGATGTCAGACACTATTCCGTCCATACGGCCCCTCCGGAGGTTTAGGGGATCGAAGCCCAAGGAATCGCTATGTTCCACTCACTCTCAAGCCATCAATAACCAAACCATGCAACTCAAATATGCATAAACATTTAATTCAAAACAGAAAACAACTAACCGAATGAGTCCCGAGTCCCCTACCTGGATTCCGATGCTTTAACCTTTTACGTTGTCCGAGATTCACGAACCTTCCGTTCCTCGGGTAACTGGAAATCCTAGATTCCGACATTTTGATAGTTAATATCTCATTGAACTAATAATTGAAATCTCGACGATTACAAATCGTACAATTAAGTTTTCCTAGTTTGACCAGAAGTTGACCAATTGCAACAAGTTCGATAATTAACCCAAATTACCGAACATTCACTTGGAGTCTACGATATCAACCAAATATATATTAAGGGCACCCGATCTACTAAGGCCACCCAATATATTTCCTTTACTTTCTTACTAGCATCTCCTTTCCTTTTCAATACTGATTTACTTCCATTCTTAATCCCATTCTAACTAATATAACAGTTCTAGTGATCGTACTCTAGCATTGCAGCTCAATAACCTGACTAGTCAACACCACACACAACTAGAAACACTTATGTAAATCCAACAATTCCATTCCAAATGCAAGACTTTACCATGAATTAATAAATTCCGACTCATGTTTACAGTCCAATAATCAAACTTAGTCAAAGACCATATGCAACAACTCAGTTTCCGAACTCCTTTCTTTCGTACAGCAGATCACCACACGACAACCCAACACTAGGCTCAACTATTTACACTTTAATACCAACACTAGTCTTGATAATGACTTATTAACTCCATCACAATGGATAAAACAAAAATATACACGTATCGGGTATTTGATCTCAGCCTAAAATTGACAGTAGATCAAACCCACGAACCAACTCGAGTTCACCATTTAAAATTAACTCAAATGGAGATTAAATATATTTCATTCCTTTCCTGGAAACATCGTCCTTGTCATGCATGGTGGGGAGATAATCATGCATGTCATCACCTTCCAAATGTTAAAATCAAACAATCATGCCATGATCATCATTTTCAATTCCAACCGTGAGAAACAACCCATTCTGCACAATCAACCAACATAGCATAATTCCAAGTTGGGTTTTACAATTTACCTTTGCTAATTCCCGTGTCGCGACCACAGCCCAATTTGATTGACAGAGCTTCTAAGTCAACATCCATCTCTATTCAAACATCAGGACAACAGTAGCAATTCACGTCTCCGAGCTACCACAACAGCCGTCGACGTTGACGACTGCAACGAAGCCAAAATCAACCCAGAACACAAATCGTTAAACTTGACCGAATTCAAAAACTGATTTGATCAACACGTAGAGAACGACGAGAGGATGAAGTTCCATACCAAATGCATCCCAAACGGTGACCGGAGTCGCCGTAATTCGTTGAAACTCGCCGGAGGTTCTTCATGCTTTGGATCGTCGATTCTCCGTTCACGGTCGCTGCATGTACAATCTGAGACCACAGGGACGTAGGCGCCACCGAGACGAAGCTGTTGCCGGTGGTCCGCCGTGGAGAGGTGGCCGGAGAAGCGATTTCCGGTTGGGTCGCCAGTTCGGGTCAGAGAGCACCGAGCGCTCTCTCCCTCTCGAGTTTTCTGGGCAATCCTCCATCCTTGATCTGATCAGGGGCTATATATATACCTCAACCTAAATGGTAATCAAGGGCTAGGATGAAGTGGTGGGTAGATCAATGGCTCACATCGCTCCACCAAATTCCCATTTTCTTGAATTTAATTTCTTAAATCCCACAACTTCGTAAAATCACGATAAATGGCCCGAGTACCCGAATAATTCTCCGAAAATTTCCACGAACTCACCGTGACGTGTACTTTATTATCCAACTTCTAAATTAAGGATTTCAATTTATGAAAATTTCTGAAAATATTCTCGAGCATCTTGACATTTATCGATATCGTTGAATAATTTCACGTACGATCTCCATTAAGCTCGATACATTTTTCCGGGGCTCACATATTGGAACCCTAAAACCTAAACTTTCTCCTTCCTCTCCCTCTCGGCTGCGTTCTCTCTCTCCCCCGACCTCTCGCTCCCTCTCTTCGTCTTCCCTCTGCAACCACCGGAGAACACCATCTTCGGCCACCATTTCACCACACTGCCACCTCCAATCAGTGCAGCACCTGAATCCGACCCAAACCCAAGAGAAATTGAAGCCATGCATCAACCCCAACCTCTCTCTCTCTTCTTCTTCCTTCTGCCACCACCGGACACTCCAACTCCGGCCACCATCTCAACACATGCACCACCTCCACCAATCGACCCAGAGTACAAATCCGACCAAAGCCCAACTGAAATCACCACCAAGCATCGTCTTTAGCCTCCACCGACGACCACCACAGTCCCACCGTGTTGCCCCGCCAGAGCTTCCATTTCTGACCATCATTTCAACACACCGCCGACACCAGCGTGCTCAGACCAAGCCGAGCATTGAAACCCCGAAGCCTTTGCAACGTCTGACGCCAGAAGACCACCGTAAGCGCCATCGCCGGAGACGAGGATATGTGGTTCTTCGTTCTTCAATTTCTGATCTGAATCGAGCTACAACACCCATATGAATACAATCCTCGCTTCACGACCTCCCAAACCCCCCAAATTCTGGACCTCCGACTCCGACCAGAGCCGTCACATGCGCTACACGTGTCGCCGCTGGCGCGTCGACCACCGTAGCTCTGCCGCCGTTCACAATCACCAGATCTTCAGGCCTTCCCGATTAGGTAATTATCGTACCCTCCATCAATTGAAACATCCAATTTCGATTTGGATTAGAAACCCTAACCCACTGCCATTTAATTTGAACTTAAGGATTGGATGGATTTTTGCATTCTGGGAAGTTTTGGAGAGGAAAGAAACTGTTGGGTCAGTCTGGTTGATATCGAGAAAAGGGTAAGAACCTTGAACTATGTTTTGGATTTGGAATTGGTTGCGGGAATTGAGTATTGATACTGTTCTGTTTGCTAGGGATTCAGTTGGTTGATGGTTGTGGAATACAGTCATGATGAAATTGGTTTCCAAATTGGAAATGGAGAAATGGTAAGGGACTGGGTCTCTAGCTACCCGAGTACTTTTGGTGTGGTGATTGTAAAATTTTAGTGGTTGTTATCGAATGGAATGAATCTGGTATGCTGCTTGAATGGTTAATGCTTCTTTGAGTGATCGATTGTTGAGAATTTAGCTTAAATGAGGACAAGTATGAAATGGCTAAATGTGTGGAGAAGATTAGTGTTGTTAGTTAGAATAATGACGAAGTTTGAATTGTCATGTTGTAAAGAAATTGGTTGTTGTGAAAGAAAATGAGGGGCTTGAGTAATTATCAATGTTGATTTTACTTGATTGAGCTAAATTAGGATATTGGATTAACGTTCTTGGAATAAGGTTAAAAATCGGAGTATTCTAGTGTAGCCATATCCCAAAGTTATCGTAAGAAAGTGATCATTCGGGAATGGTAATTACTATTTGTTTGATAATATTTAATGGTTAAGTAAAATGGTCAAACTGGTTGACCTGAAATACATTCAAGAAATAAGTATGATCACCATATCCGGGAATGGAAATTGTCAATTTTTTTCCTAAAGTAAAAAGGTTAAAGAAATAAAGTCAAAGTGCTAAGTATAATCACCATATCCTAGATGGTTCAAATGCCATATCATTTGAATTGTTTGGGAATGGGTAATAGGTTGTATCGATTAAAGGATAACTAGTTGGACTTCAAAGAAATTAAATCAAAGCTTTGGTTGTTCGGTTAACGCTATGATAATGTGAAGTTACTCATTAGTTTGAATTTATTTCAAAGGACTCGAGCGTGTGCACATGGAACTGGACGAAGTATTGAAAGTCGAGAACGAATCTAACTGTGGACAAGCACTCCATATCCAGGTAGGGTGAGCTGTCTCTTCCTTATTAGAGGTTTTTCGATATACGTGGAATGCTCTAGTATATTAACTAGAATAGGTGCCCGCGTGTTGCTGTGGGTTTTGATGGCTAGAGACTTATGTTTGCAACTAACATTACCATTAATATGAATGTTCTGATAATGTGCAAATATACAATACAACTGCTGTTGACACAGCTTGTCAAAAATATATTGTTCTACTTATAGGCTAACCTAGCTACATTTGATCTGTCTGCTGAAAAGAGGTGTCGGTGTTCGTCACCACATATCAGCTGGGTTGTGGTTCCCACTGGGATTTGATGTTGCTCATTTATCTAATAGTTTGGTCAAGCATTTTTCTGATGTTTTGTATACCAGCTATTTCTACTTGCACTATAACCTGTAACAGCTTTCTACAATTTGACCACAAAATCTGATCATATGCCTTGTATTTGATTCCAACTTGGCACAAAGCAGTCTTGACTTTTCACTTGCGGTTTAGAGACCCTCATGGGCTCATGGTAAACCTTTGAACTCGAGAAACTTTTTCAAATCTGATCATTTGTGTCAGTCTATTTGCATCCACTTCTTGGAGGGTCATATATGTTGGTTAAGCTATCTCATTCAACGAAGTGGAAGTCTGAGGTCGAACCCACTCCTCCAACTTTTTTGCATCAGTTCTGTAGCCATTAGCATAAACTTATGTAGTAAATATGGAGACTTTCTAAAATATATAGGATATAATTTTTTTTTAAAAGGATCACAGCCTCAAAAATTGTTATCTACATCAAACTAATCCCATGGGATACCAAACAAAGATAATAACCAAAATTTCAAAAATTAAAATCCAAACGAAGAAGGGTCAGACTGTATCTCGAAGTTTATAATTAAACATCAATATATATATATAAGTTGAGAAGTCAACTGTCTGCATAATAACACTGACAACCCAGAATAAAGATGCAAAGAGATTATTTTTCAAGATCTTCAAAAGGAACAAACAGTGCAAGCAGCAGCAACAATTGTTCAACAGTTCACATATGGAAAATCGGGATTATAAATAATGCAGCACACAGAATCTAAGGTGATTTAGGAAATGGCGCACAGACAAAATAGAAACTCTGCATATTCAGATTGCTGATCCTCTATCCAAAATAACATTAGTTCCCTGTTTCTGATTCTTGAAATCTATGTTTCTCACCTTAAGAAGAGCATCATGTGAGTATTAACTAAAAATGGATTCGTGACTAAAACCATGCAAATTTGACCCAAAAAAAAAAAAAAAAACAACATCAAAACCAAAACCATCCAAAGGAAATCTAGCATCACATGTTGTTCATATCTAACTCATAAACAAACTAAAGAATATCTAATTCATATGCCAGAAGTGTGAGGGAAGGCTATCAATGCTTTCTTATTGTTACTTGGGTCTGCAAAAGTACCAACAATTGTAACAGCAAATTGAAGATGGAGGTTTTGTTAACAGATTGTAGACAAATTTTACAGAATAAACAACTGTTAAATGTCATAGCCAAAGCTTACTGCTTCTATTTCAACGAAAGTATAAAACTGTTCAAATGCTATTCCAATGAAAATGTCAAACTCTTTCTTATCCTTGCACGGACAGATGAAAACATTTATCCTCATGATTTGTTTGCTCCTTTTGCTTTGGTTGATATGTTCCCTTCTTCATGAGGATTTTGCAGTACCTAATTTGCTTTTCTGTTCTCTGTAACCAAAGTTGAATTTGTACCATAACTCTCTTCAAGCAAAGTAAATATAAACAACTAACAAACATAGATACAACTTATGAACAACTGAGTCAAACAGTTTGAACTTAAAAACCAAAGACAGAATAATCAATTAAATTCCAATCAAAGACAGAATAATCATTTACTTGAATCCAAAACACTTGACAAATTCGACAGCACACTGTTCCGAGAATCTACAAAATGGAAAACCAATATTTAAAGAAGCTGACATTATCATGTGTATATAAATGATAAACTTAACACAAAAAAAAAGAAAATATTGAAGATCATGCACACAACTAAAATCAGCAACTGATCTAACAAAACTCCCCTGAATCAGAGTAAGAGATGAATATAGCACTAAACAACAGACAACAGAACAGTGGCGCAAAAACAACCCCTAAAATGTTTTGCATAAAATCTGCAAAAATCAAACAAAAGAACAATAAAATCCTCAAACCTATCATAAAAGTACCAAAACTAACTTCAATAGAAAGTTCATTATTGTGTAAGTAATACTCCTAATACTTTTTTCTTTCAAACACCATGAAATATTACTCCTGCCATACAATATGTCCTTCTCTACTGAATGATCAAACAATCAATACACAAAACTCAGTCAGAAAAGAAGCAAAACAGAAACCGGTTAGAGAGTGTAACTTGAAAACCGGATCCTTATGTAAATCCAATTCCAATAAGTTAATCATTTAACTTAGTGCTATAGGAATTCAATCAACAAAATTGTTTATATAACATTACGAAAACTTAGTGGGTTCCTAGTTTGCAATTCCACATAATCATCATTAAATCCACATATCTACCCATTCTCTCTTCATGACAAAACAGAGCCCAAAAAAAAAAAAGAATGATTTCGCTGCAAAGAAAGCAGAAAGAAAACACACCCGAATGTAGACACATTCATCACCAAGTAAAGAAGGTTGATTAATGTTTACAATAAAGAGAGAATTGGCATCATGTGGAGATCGTCAGACATGCAGAAATCAAACCCATAGAGCAATCTAACCAAAACCATGTTTCATAAACCATCTTTCAAGCATAAGAAGAGTTCCTCAACAGCATATCATCTCACACCAGCAGACCACCTCATATCAATTTTCTACTCTACTCTCGGGCTATGGCTTTAAAATTGAACTAAAATGTTCAAAGGTTACAACTTCAAAAAAATTCATCCTCTACAGATCTCAGGAAAAAAAAAAAAAAAAAAAACCTTATCAAAAAGTTTCTAAAAATTTAAAGTTGAGCATGATTTCAAAAATTGCTTAACATGTATTATCTTCCATTTACCTTGATTTACAGATTCAACCTTCTCCTTCTCTTCAGATCTTGGAAACCAATTTCTTACAATAGTAGCATATGAAACCTGCATACAAAACCAATCACAGTTTAACATTAAATATGAACAATTTACAATTACAATGGACAAAATTAAGAGAGGAGAATTAAGGAACCTTGAACGTAGAAGCAATCTATGTCTCCAAGCATGAACAATAACTCTGGAATTGGATGTTTGAAGCCACACCTCAGCATCTCTCCTGTCTTTCTCAACACACCTCCACCTCAAGGTTAAGCCAATAACCCAGAAACCCCTGACATCACCAAAACCCCAAATCAAAATTCTTTCAAAAAGAACCACAGATTCTTTCATTCTCCGTGTTTCTTGATTATTACTATTATCAGAAAACACAAAAACACACACACGGAGAACATGCAGAACATATTCTCAGGAATTGTCTCCCTCTCTTTCACTCTATCAACAACAGAAACACAAAGCTCAGCCAAGAACAAAGAGAAAAAAAGGAAAACATCGTGTCTATCAGCTTGAGAAAACAGATTACGTGAAACCCAAAATTTAACTCATCACCAAAATCACTCTTTCAACACAAATCAAATTTGACGAACTGTAAATCCAAAAAACAGCCAACAAAGAAACCCTAAATCGAAGAAACACAGACACAACCATGACATGCAACATCAGAACTAAAATTACCCGCAAATCGGTTGCAAGTAATCTTGCCAAAAATCCTCAAATGCAAATAAAAGATCGATTGCACAATCCTCAACACTATTTACCTCTCGGTGGAGCGAGGTATTATAGACACGATAGCACTGAGAACCACCCCAGGTGTCGAAGCAAGAAAAACACACACTGAGGGTTGGTGGTCCAAGAAAATGAATTCCCTTCACTCTCTCTCTCTGAAGCGAAGAAGAAAGACACGGGGATCAAAGCAGGCAGACAAGTGTCGGGCAAGAGAGAGCTGACACAGGGACAAAATAGTCTTTTCATCCATGACCGGCTGGGCTCGCGCCGGCACTGTTCATAAGTCGATGAACAGTTAACTGAGAATTAGAAGATAGTAAATATGTTGCCTGCAAGTACGTATTTGGTTGTTCATTAGTCGATGCCTCGTGACACATGTGTTTTCATAATTGATAATTGTTGATTGCGAAAAACCGAGGCTAGACTTGCATGTTGAGATACTGTACCCAGTGTATGTATGTACTTGTGACCTGAAAGTGAATGAGACCTAGACGCGTAGATTCCTAGGGATCCCACAGTGTCGATAACCGTGAACCTCCGGAGGGGGTTGTGCTCCTATGTTTATCGAGGAAGAGTGAGTACCGACAGTGAACCAGTCATAGGAGACTCATGGCCAGGAAATGGACACTTTCGCTACTTGTAGTCACAAGGGCTACAAAGTAGTTGGCCGGTTCTCGAAAGATGACGGACCGGGCCGGTCACCGATTTGTTTAAGATTAGCCGCCAGGTAAGTATCTCGGAACTCCAAGTTGTGTGAAGCATACTGCATATATTTTATAAAAGAGAACAAATATTTGTGGTTGCCTCTTTTTAAAGTATTTTCGATAAACATGCACAATATTGTGTAGTAAATATTTGCAAGTATATTATTTTTCAAACCTAGCATGGTTGGGTCGGCCTTTACTGGGCATGCGAGGACGAAAGCTCACCCCTACAACAGTGTGCAGGTTTCGAGCATGTGGTCGGGGAGCGCACAGTGGAGGCACATGGCCCGGCTTGGCGTATTTCTCTTTACTTTGTTAAATTAAGGTCTTAGTCTCTTACCGGATTTTGAAGTCCCTTATTTGTTTACTTTTTAATTATTTTCTACTCGCTTATTTACAAAACTTCGAGAAACCCGTAACCATGGGGCGCGTCTCTCATACTGGTTGTTACTTAGTGCTTTGTTTTTTTTTTTTCCAAATTGGGCTCTTATTGTAAGCCCAAATCCTTTAGCCCATTTTAAATTCCGCTTTGAAAATACGTTGTTCAATTCCTAGAATGATTTGTCCAAGAAAGTGTTTTGTAATCCAACAAACTAAACCCAAAAGGCCTTGCGGTTTCGGGTTGATGAGTCATCGGGATGTCCTTCGTGACATGTCGGTTTCTCATTGGCTCGAGGTCGCAGCGCTGTGGGACTCCCTTCTCGGGTCACTACAAAAGTGCAGGGGTGCTCTTGATGAAATTAGAAGTTCAGGGACTGAATTGATTTTGGACCCAAACTACAGGGTAGTAATCAATATTTAGCCCTTAAGTAAACTATTCATGTCCTCTAGTAAACTATTGGTGTATTTGTAGTGATAGTATTTATAAGGGCTAAATACTATTTAGTACCCTGTGGTATGGGTCCAACATCGATTCAGTCCCTCGACTTTTAATTTCATCAAAAACACCCCTACAATATCATTTTCTCATCCAATAGGTCCTTACGTCGGGATTCCTCCAATTTCAGACGTTAACTGCTGACGTGGCATTCCAACTCAGCAAAAGTGGAGCCCACATGGAAGTCAAATTCCCAAAATGACCCTAGCCAACTAAAATGGAAAAATCTAAAATAAACTCAGGATTTTGCGGTTGGGGAGACTCAAATCCACATATGGACATATGCAATTGAAAGCCCCAACCACCCGACCACTTGCATGGGACTGATAGTGTAAGACCTCGGAAATTTGTTATTAATTCCTAAATGTTTCCTGGGATTAATAAAATGTTCATTCGTACGATTTCGTGGTTCGAGGGTGGAGTGAAATTATTTTCGGACGAATAGTTATTTGAAGTGCACGTTTTAGGGGGTTCACAAAGGTTGACTTTTTATACGTTTAGATTCTGTGAGAACTTCCTTCATGAAAGTTGTAGAGCACGTCGATACGAGTTCGTGGACATGTGGAACGCGAAAATCGGAGTTCGTATGAAGAAGTTATGACATTTGGAAAAAGTTTCCATTTTGGTTAAATAGGAAAAAAATCCGAAAATATCAGAAAAATCCCAACTTTCCATTTTCAGAAAGTTTTCTCTCTCCCCGAGCCGATCGGCCTCTCACCTTCGCCGGCCGATTTCTTCCTCCTTCGGCCACCTTTTTCTTCGATTCCAAAGGGAATCCTGCTCTCCTCTGTCCCCTCTACACGTCTGTGGTGGTGATTCATCGTGGGAAGCACCGTAGACGACGCTACAAGGCCGAGAAGTTGCACGGTAGAGCTGCAGATCGCCTCAAATCGCCGGCCTTGGTTCTCCCATCTCCGGCCACTATAGCTCTAGTTCTTTGAGGGATTTTCTAGCCCATTGGACGTTGATGCTTCCCTCCAAGCTGCTTGCAACGATTCAAAGTGTGGAGGTCGAATTTTGAAGATTGGGAATCTAGGGTTCTTAGAATTTCTGAACTTGCGAGGTAAATTTCGGCCAAATGGCTTTGATTCTGACTTTGTGCTAGTTATGAATTTTCCAAGTTTTAGGGTTTTCGGTTCGATCGGTTTTCGATCCCTGAGGATTCGGCCGTCCAATTGACTTGTAGTTTTGTTATGTTGATCGTTTAAGTATTCCGGAGACCTCGGGTGGTCTCGGATGAAGTTTCGCCTCGATTGGCGTCACTTTCGGATTTTTAGTGTGTTTCGGGAGTTTCGGAATTAAATGGTTTTTGTTAATTCATGTACTAAATCGGGGTTGTACTTGCTTTAGGTGATTGGCAATACATCCAGTATTTTATCTTGACTGTTAGAGAAGACGCAGCCGGATTTAGAGGTGAGTAAATCTCATGTGGTTCATTTACGAACGGATTTATTTATTACTTGTTTAATTGTTAAATCATTTTCGAAACAAATTATTTGTTTTAAAATATATGAACTTGATCGACAACGGTTCATGGGTAGGTGAAAACAATGTTTTGATATAAAATGATTTTCGAGTAGTTAATTTATAAAACTATAGTTGGTATAGTGGTCATTCCTGCGTGAATGACTACGTATATATATATATTTACGTGGAATATATATATGGATGGAGTGACTTTGTGATATGTATATGTTTGATGGTTATATTGTTGAAAGAGTGAATTGAAAACGTGTTGTGACATTGGTGAAGAAATGATTGAGAGTTGATTGGATTGTCATTTCAAGTATTTACTCTTCGTGGCAATACATTATATCATGGAATGGTTGATTATATTGTGTTGAAAGAGTAATCGAGTGTTGGTGTAACATTTTGAGTCGTGTGGGACTTTTAAATGTTTTTGGATCTACAGATCTGGTGTCACAGTGGTGACTGTTTTCGGATCTACGGATCTGGTGTCACAGTGGTGACTGAGGCAATTATATCGGGAACCATGCCTTTGGCCGGGTTAGTGGTTACGATCAATTAGAGCTCTAGTCTGTCTGCCTTGTACTGCATGGGAGTGACGCGTTGGGTCACTTGAGGCCCATGAGTACACGTGTTTTTAAAAGAGAGTTCAGGTGGGTTCTTTCTTTTATTGTCCAAGAGGGACTTGATTTTCATATTATGGGTGAGTTGTGTTAATATGATTTATTTGGAGTTGATGGGTGATCATCGGCTATAGTGTTGATGGGTGATCATCGACTCTAGTGTGAGTTGGTTGACTTCTTCATTTATTTTCCTTTTCCTTCTAATTGTTGAATTTTATGTAATCTCTTGAACTAAGTTATATGCAGGGATTACTGTCTTTTGAATTGTTTGTTTTAATGTAATCTCCTGAACTAAGTTATATGCAGGGATTACCGCTTTTTGTATTGTTTGTTTTAATGTAAATTCCTGAACTAAACTCTATGCAGGGATTTATATGATTTCTATTGTTTGTTTTTAATGTGATCTCCTGAACTAAGTTTCCATGCAGGGATTACTATGAATTCTTTTGTTTGTTTTCATGTGATCTCCTGAACTAAGTTTCTATGTAGGGATTATTGATTTTACTTAATTGTACAGTTGTGGGTTGTGATCTGTAGTGATTGATAAATGAGTTGGGGTGGCATGATTTTGGCAACCGCGTTATGTTGAGGGAAATGAGTATGATTTCCTGGTTGTGCCGTTGAGGCAAAGGAATAGTGATCTAATAAATTGTGGGGACGTAAAATGAATTGAGAGACAGAGCATGTGGGTTTTTAGTTGGGTTGAAATTGTTGAGCATGTTATTGATTAATTTTGTGGCGACCCAGAGACCGGATTACCACAGCGCCGCCTCCCCAAGGAACCCTACACCCGCAACACTTGGAGTAAGTGTTTTGGGCCTAGAATTCCTCAAAGAGACAAGACCTTTAGGTTGGAAAACAAGAAATCTATAAGCCCGAAATTCTTGGGCTTGTATAGTGGGCTTGGCTCGTAATCACAAGATTACGAACTAGGCGAATAAGAGGAAAGGAAGGTGGTGTTGAGTTGAGTTTTAGAACCTATGTCAATTTTTAATTCTTAGCCCCAAGTTTGCATTAAGTTCATTAAATGGTGATTTATGTGAGTCTTCTAGGTCTAGCCCACTAGGACCTAAATTCAAATGGAGGTTCTAACCCTAGGGTTCCACTTTGGTGGTAAGCAAGCACACACATCATCAACCATACATAATGTTACAAAACTTTAGTGAAATCAAGCAAGCCGAAAGGAAATAAACTTTAAATAGAGTAAAACAAATTGTGTCCTCCAAGGATTATCCTCCGTGCCCAAGCTTCAACAACACAGCCTGCAAAACAAACTAAAGTAGGGGTTAGGCTCCTACATCCAGTCATTGCCCATGCCCGCCCCCATATCTAAGTTTAAAAACATGAGTTATTGTTTTGAATAAAAGAAGTAGATAAAACCGGTTTGCGCTTCCACGTGATCGTCACCACGTAACTACAATCCCACGGCAATTGATCATCTTTCACACTTCCATCACAACCGTCCATCTAGCCAATCACTTTCCGGAATTCATTAATCACAAGGCTAGAGACAAAGGGGAGATAACAAGGGCATGGTGCACACTGCCCACCACCGGTGGCTCAAGGAGGAACTGACCTCTCCTTACATCCCCATCAATTGCCAACACATCAATCCAATCCACGCAAACCATTTCAAGTTGTAAAAACAGATAATTTCCAAAACATGCAAGAGGCCTCATATAAAACATAGTATATGCAAGAAAAGCATAGATAGAGTTAAAGGCATCCCCTACCTGGAACTCGAGCTTTCTCTTGCAGCACTTGGCCTCAATGCAACCTTGTAGCAACCACCACTTCACAAGATTCCACCACGATGTCAAGCCTAGATCAATAAGCGGCATTAATAACGATAAACTAGGCTAGCTATTCACACGCAATACTCTCCAAAGAGAACCTTTCCTTTAACCTAATTGACTAGCTAATAACCAGACCATTTGGGCACTAAGGGAGAGTTGGTTTTTCAGGAAAAAGTGGCAGAAACACCTTTCAAAGATAAGTTGTCAAAAGCTGGAAACAGAGTATAAGTAAGAACTGTTAAGGGCCAAGGAAAAGTGTTCAAAGCACTTGAGATAAATTCTTGAGAAATTTTGAAAGAAGGATGGCTTGTCAACCAACTCAGTACGATTGAAATGGCTATTGAATTTCAAGTGAAACCAAACAAAGAGTAAAGGTTTTAAAGGCTGAAATAAAACAATGTGCAGATTCTTTCCAGAAATACAAGCTTCTGTCCCCCTATTTCAAAATTGCATAACTAATTCCAGAAAAATGCTTTTGGGGTGATTCAAATTCTGGAACGTTCATATATGTGTCTAATATATTTCCCTAGAAGAAACTGACCCCAAATTCTCAACGGTTTAGTTCCAGTTTTGAAATGAATGCAGCTGGGTCAGATTTTACTGAAAACTGAAAATCTGCAGAAACTGGTTCTTTTGTGTAAAGCTCTTTTGGTACCCAAAATGGCTGGTTAAGTAGACTCTAAGACACCTACAAAAAGTATCTAAAGCTTCTAAAAGCTTAAAGTCTCAGTCACCCTTCAATACTATAAGGGGAAGGTCTTGTAGCTCACTAACATGATGTTTTGAAGACATGGTGTTTGGACAACAGTAACACAAATAAACTCTTTGATCAAGCATGATTTCAATGTTCAAAATAACCATGGTTTAGCATACCCCCAACACATCAGAAAGAATGAAAGGTTCTAAGCTAAAACAACAAGGTTCCCTCCACAATAGTGACAAGTTGTAATCTGCAAGAGTTTGTAACAACAACCAAAAATACATAGTGTTAAGGAAAGGATGATACTCACCAAAAACTAACAAAAAAAGATGAGCTTCTCTTGAGGATTTCAACAGGAAAGAGAGCTGAAGGAGCTGATTGGATCGAGTCCAGCCACAGGCCAAGAAGTTTGCTCAATCTCGAACATGCAAAGTGAAACAGAGACTGCTCAATATGTAAATGAGGTGTTTTGAACGTATTGAGTCTAAAATCGAGGAAACAAAGGAGAACTTGATGGTTTAAGAATCTTACCAACTGTTGGTATCAGTCTCAAGCAAGGTGTTGGGGATTCGGGTAGAGCAAGAGAGGAAGTTTAAGCAGAAATCCGGAACAGGCTTGCTCCGGAACAGCTTCCGCTTCGAGGGGTGTACAGGTCTCAAATCAATTCCGATGGAGCTGATATTTGGAGGCTAGATAGAGGAGACATAGGCGAACAACTTTGATGAAGAAAGTTTTTTCATCGGAGGTCTCTAACTAGGTGTTTTTGGGCTCGTAAACGGACTGATGTGTCCAGGGACGAGAGGAAAGGTGAGAAGAGAAGGGTGAATGACGATTTATGGCCTGGGTTCTCTCTTTTGAAGGTCTGAGATGATGTTCTTGGAGGAGTTGCCCTTTGCATGATGGAAACGTGGAGGGGAAGAGCTGAACGAGGCTCCCTTTCTCTCTGTCCAACTCTGACGTGAACAAGGAAAGAGGAAAAGCTGAGTTTTGCGTGTGAAGGAGAAGGCTCAGCTTTGGGCAGATAAATTTGGGGTAAAAGAATAAGGTGGTAAAAACCCAAAATGATGGGGAAAATAAAAGTAAAATAAGTAAATACAAGAAAACTCAAATTAAAGTGTTGACAATGCTAAATAAGGATCGGGTCTCACAAAACTTATTTTTAGATAGAAAAAAATGGCAAGGCAAGTTTTGTCGGAGTTTTGCTCGAGTTTGAAAAACATAAGGAGTAAATAAATTGTGCTTTTGAAAGTCGGTGAGATGCTTGACGAGTAAGCTTCGGGTAAGGCGAGCAGAAATTTCGCCAATTATTAAGAAAGGTAAAATAAGAAAATCGTAAACGCACGCACAAGTATATTTCAAAATTATGCAAAGATGTCATTATGAGCTACAACGACCATATTGGATCAAGGAAGAGGTTTGGGTCAAAGGTTGACTAACTTATTGGGCTAGGTTCACTAGCATACCCGTCGGTTGGGTGTCCAGAGTAAATTTTGGACTCTAACCTTACACTATTCTTGGGCCCAAGGCCCAAGCCCAAACTATTTCCAAAAGTCTTTAGCCAAACAAAGGTCGCGAAAAATTATCCCGTCAAAAAGTGACGTTCGGAAATTCACGGGGTCTACAAATTTGGACTTGACATTTTGTTGTGATAATTGCATATTGTTTTTGTTAAGCTAAGATGGTGAAAACATCTATTTTGTGGAATTAAATATTGTTGCTTTAATTATCTCACGAGCTGAGAAATTATAAGCATGAGTGACGTGAGTCACTTTAATTGAGTTTACTCATACGGGCTTAAAAGCTTATCGGGTTTGTTGTTTACATTCCCGGTGCACTATTCTATGGTGTAGGGGTTATTGTGCAGGTTAGAATATCGGGTGATCATTATCGAAGCTGAGGTGGACTTTCCGTCACGTGGTGTAGAATGGCGCTTATACTTGTAGTCTTCCGCTGTGTAGTGAGTTGGTGAGAGTGGTTACACGTTGAATTGATATTCAGTTTAATTTGTAAACTATTGTAATGTAATATGTGACTCTAAAGAACGAGTCAGTATTGACATTGTGAGTTTAGTTTGTTTGTTGCTTAGTTTAAATGAAAAAATTTCTATGTGTGTTTTCTTGTGATTGTTCTTGCGTTTCGGATTTGAATTTACTTATTCAAAATTCGGGGCGTGACAGATAGGTTCCCACAAAAATAATATATATTTGTATACCCAACTTGATATGGAAAAATCCAAAATAAACTCAAGATTTTGCGCCTGGGAAGATTCAAACCCACGTCTGTTCATATGCAATTGAAAGCCCAAACCACTTGGATGATATTGATATACTCCAACAAAAATAATATATATTTGTATGTCTTACCGGATATGAAAAAATATGGAAATAAACTCCAGATTTTGCAGTTGGGGAGACTCAAACCCAACACATATGCAATTGAAAGCCCCAATCACCAGACCACTTGCATGCCATTGATATGGTCTAACAAAAATAATATATATTTGTATACCGGTTGGGTATACAAATATATATTATTTTTGTTGGACCATATCAATGCCATGCAAGTGGTCTGGTGGTTGGGCTTTTTAATTCCATATGTGTTAGGGTGGGATTTCCATATTTTTTCATATCCGGTTGGGTATACAAATATATATTATTTTTGTTGGGTAGATTAATATCATCCAAGTGGTTTGGTGGTTGGGGCTTTCAATTGCATGCGAACAGACGTGGGTTTGAGTCTTTCCAACCACAAAATCTTGAGTTTCTTTTGGATTTTTCCATATCCGGTTGGGTGTACAAATATATATTATTTTTGTGGGAACATATCAATGCCATGCAAGTGGTCGGGTGGTTGGGGTTTTCAATTGCATATGTTTAGACGTGGGTTCAAGTCTCCCCAATTGCAAAATTTTGAGTTTATTTTAGATTTTTCCATTTCAGCTGGTCAGGGTCATTTTGGGAATTTGACTTCTATGTGGGCCCCACTTTTGCTGAGTTGGAATGCCACGTCAGCAGTTAACGTCTGAAATTGACGAAATCCCGACGTAAGGACCTATTGGATGAGAAAATGATATTGTAGGGGTGTTTTTGATGAAATTAAAAGTCGAGAGACTGAATCGATATTGGACTCATACCACATGGACTAAATAGTATTTAGTCCTATTTATAATCAAGTCAGAATGCCAGTACGTGGATATAGGGCTGTCAATTTCGACACGACTCGATAACACGACTTGAAACCCGCAAGAAATAAAGCAAGTTGAACCCGCACAATTAAAGCGGGTCAGCCGCAGATCAACCCACCATGACCCATTTAATAAATGGGTAGGCCGCGGGTGAACACGCCAACATGGAGTGAACCTGTATAACCCGAATAACCCGTTTACTAAATGATTGAATCGGGTTATATATTATATATAACCCGCATAAATGACTCATTTAACAAAAGTAATATTATATGTATATAAAGGTCGAGTAAGTCTATGTTTTTAGCTTTTTTGTCTAATTACACTAAGTTCCCTTGTTTTAGGAACCTAAAAACCCTATGTGGTTGGGGCCTATATTCTATGTTTCCATTTATCCATAGTTTATAGGCTCACTTTAAATGAGCGGTTAGTTCGAATATAGGTGGTCTATTCTCTATGTATCACAGTAGTTCTGCTACAACTTCTTGATCTGTCTAGTTGAAGGCAGCAGAAGGATATGTAATGGTCATCTTGGCATGCGTCAATGAAATCCACATTCCCTTCAAAAAAAAAAAAAAAAAGTATTTGTCCAACACGACACTGCATATTTATTAAATGGATTAAGCGGGTTGGAAATAGATAACCCATTTAATAAATAGGTTGGATTTGGTTTTAAATTTTCGACACGATTATTTAATGGGTTGAGTTTGGGCTTGTCTCTTGTGACAAGACAAATGCCTTGACACGACCCATTGACAAGTACTCTACGTGGATAGACTGAATTGATTTTTTTTTTTCATTATTTTGCTTACATTTCATGAACTTCCACCTGACCACACCTTTCTTGAAATTTCTGCTGAAGAGAATGAAAGTTATTCACTAGGGACATTCTCACTTCATAATTACCTGCTTCTAATTGGGATTGAAAAACAGCTTTAATCCTATTGATCTCTTTCTTTAAACTCTCCACCAGAGCAGTCAAGTCTTGATTCTTTTGTTTCAAAATCTGAGAAGCATCTGACAATGCAATGTATTGCTGCAAAACTTCCTCAAGATCTGGTTCATCACCTTCAACTTTTCAACAGTTGTCGTCAAGCCAACCAAAGCCACTACACTACAATCATCATCTAATGTTGAATCAGCGTCAGAATCGTTGTCACTCCAGGTTACATTCAAAACCTTGTTTCGACTACCCTCAACTTTCCTCAGGGTATTTGCACATTCAGAAGCTATGTGTCCAAACCATTCACAAGCAGAGCACTTAGGACCATTATTTGTCCTTTTCTCAACGGCTCTTTGAAACTTCGCAGTCTTATCACCTGATAGTTCTTTTGCTCGACTGTTTGAGAGTTGAGAATCAGTTCTGTTCTCATTCCCCTTTGCCCTCTTGCTTTTTAGAAACTTCCGAAATTGTTTTGCAAGAAGCACAGTTTCACTCTGAATTGAACTCTCATCAGTAGTCTCAGACTCAGCTTTGAGAGCAATACTTTTACTCTTCATTTCTTCAAGAAGCTCCATCTCATATGTTGTCTGATTACCAATCAACTCTTGAAGATTATAGGTATTCAAATTCTTTGATTCTTGGATAGCTATCTTCTTGGAGTGATATTTCAAGAGACTTAAGTATCTTCTTCACAATTCGATGCTCAGGTATAGGATCTCCCAAGTTAAAACATCCATTCACTATAGTATTAATAAGCCTAGCATTAAAATCACCGAACTTCTCATCATCACCCATCTTCATATTCTCAAACTGCGTGATAGGTTGCTGCAATTTGGATTCTCGAACTGATGCGGTGCCTTCATGAGTGACTTAAAGAATATCCCATGCCTGCTTTGCCTAGGTACAATGTGAAACAAGTTGAAACTTGTCAGATGTTATTGCTGTGAAAATAGAGTTTAGAGCCTTTTGATTGTTTGTAGTCTTTTTATTTTCATCTGCATTCCATTCGGCCATTGGCTTCTCAACTGTGACTCCAGCTGTTAAAGAGCTTTCTTCGCCAAATTTTGGCGTGATCTTTTCAGTCTTTGTTGGATACTCCCAGCCACTTTCAATAATAGCCCACACAGTCACATCTTTAGCCCACAGAAAGGCTTTCATCTTAGCTTTTCCATGCTGCATAATTTGCTTTGTCATCAAGAAATAGAGGATGGCTTGTCGACATAGCAACACGATCACTTGTGCCTTCCATTCTGTTCCTAACCAAGATCACGCTAAGTTTGTCTAGCGACCCGCTCTGATGCCAAATGAAATTGCAGAAACAGAATTACCCAGCCTAATGGGATGTTGTCAGTAGGCCAATAGTTAACACAAAGCAAGTATAAGACTAGATAAATAACAAACGATATGTTGACGCAGTAAAACCCTCATAAGAGGTAAACAACCGCGGGCACCAAGCCGGTAAACAATCCACTAGTAAAAGATTAGTATAAAAAGAACTCGCACAAACTCTACTTACTAGACCCTACTAGAAAGGTGGCTTGATCTTGTCTTGCTACTGAATCTGGAAA
Organism: Rosa rugosa; assembly: GCF_958449725.1. Lineage (NCBI taxonomy): Eukaryota > Viridiplantae > Streptophyta > Magnoliopsida > Rosales > Rosaceae > Rosa > Rosa rugosa. The sequence goes on from NC_084825.1 coordinate 13,682,699, forward strand.
GCGGATCTGATCACCTTCGTCAATCTTGAAATGGCACAACACTAGACTCAGTTGTCGATCACCTCAAGGCACGAATCATGCATGAATGCAGCACACACGGAAGCATAAAACCAAGGCTTTGAAAGAAGGTATTTGAGATGTTAATAATTCTTCAAGAGTTAAACATGGAACAACTAATGAAGAATTATCGAAAAAAATTTTAGGCTCAAAGTTCTCTAAAAAGAAGCCGTAACCCTAGCATGCTAAACAAACATGTATTTATACTAATGAGACACTGGGCTACGCTAGGGTTCCTATTGCACATGGGCTTTTAAAAACGTTTTTTAATGAGCATGGATAATAAACACTATCTCATAGCAAGCCCGTTCACTACACTAAGAAACACGTTTAACTCAGCAACTCAACAAACAGAAAGCTATACTATCCTAATCTAGGATAGAAGAACTTATTCACTCCTAAAAGTAAAATAACACACATGAATGCAGACTTACCATTTGAAGATGCTGATGTGAGTTGAGTAGCGAGTCTTGTATGTGATCCGAGCTTCTGAGTTCCACAATTAAGGACTATTACAACACATATGACTCTTGATTGTTTAGTTAGGAAATGCCAATTACACAAATATGACACTAACAACTATGCCCACTCACTTCAAAGAGGAGAGACGACATGTCAATAAATCCAATAACGAAGGCTGAATTGAACAACTAATCGAGCTAAATTGACCAAAGTAGGTAGCAATAATTGAGACTGGATCTGACCAAGATAGATATCTATTGGGTGGACCATCCCAAGATCTCCCAGAAACCTTACCACATAAAGCCTTTTGATTGTTAATCCAATGTATCAGAAAAAAAAAAAAAAATAGAAAAAACGCTTCACACACGAGTACAGTCCGTCTGCACGTGTGGAAGAAGGTTGGTTAATAATTAACTAGGGATATGCTGGTCTATTCCAATTTTGCAGCGTGGGGGGATGAAGGAGTTGGATAGAGCCGTCGGATTGTTGGATAGTCTGATCCTGCGGCTGACATTAGATGATCGGCAGTACCTGTCGTTTTAGGGTTTAGCATTAGACAGTGTGAGGAAGACGATCAAAGAGAGAGAGAGAGACGCAAATGCTCTAAGGAATGTAACATGGATCCCAACGAGACCGCACAGCAGCTTCTTGCCCTTCATGGTACCCCTCCGATTTTGCTTTGCTTTTGATTATTTCGATTTCTTTTCTCGTGATTTGATGTAATTCCTGATGTAAAGTTGTTGTCTTTGCTACTGGGTCGTCTTCGTTTGGGGATTTTGATTTGATTTTTGATTCTGGGAAGTGGGAATTCAGTTGGGTTTTTGATTTGTTATGCCAATAGTCAGATGGATTTGTGTGAATTGGAAAGATTTGATTTTTGTATTAAGCCTGTGGTCACTTTTGGGTCCAGGAGTAATTACAATCCCTGTTGTCGAGATACTATTCTTAGCTTTAGTTCAGAAGCTTCATTTTGTTGGGCCTGAATGTTTGAGCTACCTACTTTATGAAATATTGTTGCATTTGGCACAGTGCATTGTTCAGTACGGTAGAAAAATGAAAATGGAACATCTTTGTTAGCACCTGTTTAAGCACAAATGCAAAGCCTATAGTAACATCGTATACCAGTAAAGCAAGAGATTGTTGTGCTTTATTGTGATAATTGATGAAACTTTATCGAATTATATTAGTAGTAAAGATGTCGACATCAGTGTTGGTGGGTGTCTTTTGGTTGTTGCTGACTTTTGTTAGTGTAGGAAGCTGTTAGACACTGAACACCATCTCTCTCTCTTTCTCTCTCGTAACAAATTTTTCAATATAAAGCTTAATTGATGTTCTTTTGACTGGTTTTGTTGCAGCTTGCTGCTATGCTTTTCTTATTATGTTTGTAGTTTCTTCTTTGTTTTATTTTCCAGTTCTTTTCTACTTGTATTGCTCTGCTCGCTTTGAGTCTTTAATCGAAGTATTATTCAGACCACAAATGTAAAGCTTAAACATCTTGTCAATCAAATGAAGAATACAGAATAATAATTAAATTTTAGCAAAGGATGTGCTCAAGATTGTTATTGACATTTGATTGCTATTGTCGTATGTCAATGTTTGAGAATTATAATAAGAAATTGAATAACTTAAAGCCATGTTCTTGTTGGCAGCTAGAATTGTGGGAGACATGGAGTCAGAGACTATGGTCTGTACCACACATCAACGTGTTGAAGAAGAGCCACAGTACACACATATTGACCAGAATGAATTCTCACAGAGAAGGTAACTCAGCCTTCTTTCTCTTCTCTTTGTAAATTAATACTTGCTTTATGATTTGGTGTAATTTATAGCTTGGCATGATATTCTTGCAATTGAGTTTATGGAATGGGAAGAACTATGGTTCATGACTCGTCTATTGCTCTGCTGGGCTTCTCAATTTGATCTTGCTCAAAAATCTTTGGGGGTCTGTTTAGTGGTGTCATACACAAGAAGTGTAAATGACTTGATGTTGTACATTTCATTTTAGTTTGAGTTTACAATATGGGGCAAGTTTCAGGTTTTGTAGAGAGAAATATACCTTCTTACCATGTTCGGTGTTGGATGAGCCTGCAAGCAATGTCCAGCCACCATTGGAACTATTTTACATGGATCGTACTCGCCTATAACTATTAATGGAACTGATGCATCTCAGTATACAAGTAGTTTTTTACTGGATGCACAGCCTATTGCATTCAGTTCGCAACGTGTCTTGGAAAATGTAAGGTGGCTTGAAGTTTGGATAATGCTCTTTATTAAATTGAAAACTGAGAGATCTAGGAACTACACCTTTGGCATCAGATTAGGGTTTATAGTTTTTTTTTCCTTGAAAATGATATCCCTCGTCCTCCCATGGTTAAGTTAGTATTTTTATCTGTTAATCTGCTCTTGGAAATGTTGTTTATGGATTCCCTCTTGGCCATGGACAGAACAATATTACCTTCTGATGCAATATCTGTCTTTTACTAGTATGACATGATTTTGGTTCCCTTCCCAATGTTTGCAGGCACAAGAAGCAGGAGGAGGAGGAGATTGTCATATGTGAATGCAAGTATGATGAAAAGGATCCTGAAAGTGCATGTGGAGAAAGGTGCTTGAATGTGTTGACCAGCACGGAATGCACTCCTGGATATTGCCCTTGTGGTGTCTATTGTAAGAATCAGGTAAGCTCTCTCGATATTCACCATCATGATTTTTGTTAGGTATGTTGAGTCTAATTTTCTTCCATCTGAAAATTTCAGTTATTTACCAAAAAAAAAAAAAAGATGCCGTCACTCTTCTAGGGGGTGTGGGTGTGGGTGTGTGTGTATTATATGTTTACATGCACATGAGAGTTATCCATGCTTGCTTTTGTGGTTGGCCAAGGATTGGGTAAATTAGAAAATTGTGACTTTAGGGTTTCTAGATTGTTTGTGGTTAGGGTGGAGAGGTTGGTAGCTAGATGTAGTGATGGGAAATTAATGTTTTTAAGGGTTTGGTAAGTACCGGAACAAGAGTAGTGAAAGTAAGCTATTTTGGAGTTGTAAAGAGAGTGGGTCACGTAAAGAATTAAGACTGTGAATCTCTGAGAAGAGGAGTTAGGCATCCTTCTTAGTAGTTTCAACAATTATCCCTTGTAAACTAATACAGAAATGGATCATTGATTTGATGTTATACATTCTTAGGTCTTATGTATTTTTTTTAGCTTGACCACCTTATAAGCACATGTAGTAAATATGCACCTTTTACCCAGAACCTTGTTTCTCTTTTTAGACTAATGAGTAATGACTGCAAACAGCAATAGGATGATGATGCAAAATATCACAGCAAGAAAAACCACAGCACACAAACACAGAATTTTATAGAGGTTCAACAAAAAACTTTGCCTACGTCCTCTGTGTGATCTCTCTTGAGAATCACTAGCACTATGGAGAATAACAACTTGATTACAACTACTTATTGAAATCCCTATGCTAATCCCCAACCCCTTTGCTAGATCTCTCTATCACCCTCGGCTCTCCCTGCCTCTATGTTTGTATGTAACTGAGAACTCTCTGAGATCTCTCTTTGATCTCTTCTCTGATCTGAGGACACATTATGTGACCTCCCTGTTACCCTATTTATAGATTATAGGTGCTGGTTACAAACGTGTCACATTAGGATTCCTAAAACTATTAGAACAAGGAAAGAGAGCTAGCTTTCCTATTCCTAACTAGAATAGAACTTACTTTCCAGGTCTAAATCAATAGGAATAACTCTTCCTATTCCAAAACCCATTAGGATACTAGAAGAATTCCTGTGCGCACTAATCTTCATTTACCCATCTGGTTTTGCCTTGAATCCTAATCAACTTAGACATATCAACGAGCCAATTCACAACAGCACATGACCCCATTATTACAAAGTATTAGAGGTTCTATTGGAGTCAGACATTTTTCCATGTTTATGGAAGCTGTACTATGTGTGAGAAGAAAGTGCAAGACAGATTAAAATGTGAATATTCATATTTCCTGTGCAAGTGTTATGAAACCATTATTACCTATTTCTGATGTCTCGTTTATTTACTGTCAACAGAGATTTCAGAAATGTGAATATGCCAAGACAAAATTGTTTAAAACAGAAGGCCGTGGTTGGGGTCTTTTAGCCAATGAGAACATTAAGGTAATCGCTTACGCATTATCTTGATCTCTTCCAATCATAAAATGACATCTAATTTCTTGGATTTTCTGCTAGTCTAACATTTCCTGAGTTTGAGGCAAGATAATAATTTTCTTTGTTCACTGCAGCTTTGGAATATGAAGTTTATATTTTATAATGCGTATCTTGGTCTGATTTATGTTTGGCACTTTTTCTAAACGCATGGGAAATATTGATTTTTTTATATATCTATGATTTGAACACAGATGGGACTGTTAGAAGTTTGTTCCTCTTTTGAAGTATATTGTATGTTCTATTAAGTTATTTAACTTACTCTATTCGAAGCAGGCAGGGCAGTTTATTATTGAATACTGTGGAGAAGTGATATCATGGAAGGAAGCAAAGAAAAGATCTCATGCTTATGAAGTTGAAGGTGGTTTAATAAAGTCATGAATTACAGATGTGACATTATTTTGAAACTGAGTTTAACATGTGTGGCACTGATGCAGGTATCAGGGATGCATTTATTATTTCTCTCAATGCCTCTGAGTCTATTGATGCCACTGTGAAGGGAAGCCTAGCGAGATTTATAAATCATTCTTGGTGAGCCACTCAAAACAGAGTAATTAAATGTTGGAAAATTAGACATGTCAATTAGAAAGGGGAATGTTACTGGCACTTCCGGAAAGTCATTCTGCCATCCTCTACACTTATTCTGTAAGTGGATATGAATAATAAAATATTATTTGGAGTGCAGAAGGGCTTTAGGGAGTCCAGATAACAACTCAGTAAGGAAAAAACCTAGATTCAACTTTAATTTTAATTTTAAATTTTAAAAATTTCGTAATTATGCTTGATCAGCCAACCAAATTGTGAGACAAGAAAGTGGAATGTGCTTGGGGAAATTAGGGTTGGAATATTTGCAAAACAAGATATATTAGCTGGAACTGAGTTGGCATATGACTACAATTTTGAATGGTATGGGGGTGTGAAGGTTCGCTGCCTCTGTGGTGCACCCAGCTGTTCGGGATTTCTTGGGGCAAAATCTCGTGGTTTTCAGGTAATTCATTGATTGACAATTTGAGTTATGAGTCTTCATTTTAGATAATGAAAGATGCAAGTGTCAGTGCTTGTATGATTGCACATTATTTTATGTATTATGTATCATTACATTGTATGTATTGCAACGTTATAGAACCAGTAGATATGTGTAGATTAGATGTGCTTTTGGCTAGGAGGATGGTGAAACTTGAGAATTAGCATAAATTTAGAATAAAAAATTGCTATCAACACTCTCAAATATAACTACGCATTGTGTAATGATAAAGAAAAATAGTGAGTTTTAGTTTAAGTGATTTGAGGTTCCATGGAGTTTGAAATTATCCTATAATATTTATTTAGGAATTCGTCCAAAGGCCTGCTTAGAGCTTAGAGGTTTTGTCTCACGTGAGACATCCTTAATTGTTATACATGACCATACTATAAACCGATGTCTGCTATATATTAGCGATAGGATTCACCCCCTGTGTGGGTCCTTCAGGAAAAGGATATAGGCCGAATATGTTCTGACATATTGGGAAAAGGATATGTCGGCCGAATATGTTTTGACATATTGGCCAATATTTCAATATTTCAAACCTTGGGTATGCCTCACAGCAATGCGTCCTTTTGCTATAGGCATTCACATCTGGAATTTCTCAGAGCCATATGCCATATTGTGGAGGCATATTTGTTAGCAAACACATTATATTTTCTAAAGACCCCCTACACAACCAAAAGACTTTATAAGTGGACAGTGGTCTAGCTGGAGTGAATTTCTTCTTTTTTCAGTAGAACAGCCTGAAGAAAAACTCTCCAATTATCACATTGCTCAATGCATGATTTCGTAGTTTCTCTCCATTTGCGCACCTAGTTGAGTTTTAATACGGACTGTATTGGGTTACTAGTTTTTGCTTTGTTTAATGGGACTCGAATTTGGTTTTTCTTAACATGATAAAATGGACTGAAAATGTGGGCTTGCCTACTGCATAATTCTAATGTTGTTTAGGCTATTCTATGGATTTGTATAAGTGTGGATAAAATAAGTGGGCTATTACATTCACCCTTAAGTTTCATCGGTGCTCCAAAACTTCAGTATTTTTTACTGACAGTCACATCCCTTTGCGAAATGACTGAAAAGAGCCATAAACTTCTGTAGAGTTTCCAATTACTCAAGACACCTATAGCTCTCACCAAATCTTATACTCACCCTGCCAATCCCAAGCAACCATACATACCCAAATCGCATTATATCACCTCCATTGAGATTTTCTTGGTCAATGCAGCATCAAATCATCATCTATGACGACTCTAAGGATGAAAAGGTATGTTAATTGCAACATTAATTGAAGTTTTTTTTGGTATTTTGAAAATTGAATTTATGCTTTGTGAGCTATATAGAGCTAAGCACCATATATACAGTTTGTTTATATATGGTAGCTCGGTCTTAATGGTGTGCAGCCATATGTAGCTGAATAATGTCCCTTGAGCGTGGACACATGTGGCTGCACAACACTTTTGGTGTGTGGCTGAAATTGGCCGCGCACCAATCCAATAATGGCTGCAGAGTGTTCTCTGTTATCTAACCGAACGCTGACTCACTAAAACTTGTTCTCTCTAATGCAGGGTGATACTTCTAGTCGAGGTAGTGGGGTTGGGTCTGATACTGCAATGGATTCCACGACTCAATCTAGTACTCATGAGGTAAACAATTGTAGCTTGAATAGCTTTGGTGTGTTGGGCATGTGGCCAAATTGGCCACATGAGTATCCTGTTCAGTCTTGACAATAAACTTTATTTAATGTTGTTATCTTCAATGCAGGCCAACACTTCTACTCGAGGTAGTGAGGTCGACTCAGAATGTGTAATGGATTTCACAAGTGAATTTACTACTTATGAGGTAACCCTAGTTATTGTAAAGCTTTGGGTGCATTCAAAGTAATTTTTTTTTATAGTATATTTGGATCCTTACATGCAATGTTTTCTTTTGTTCTTTAGATTTTCAAGAGTAGAGAATCCTTGATGCTGTGGGCTCGTGAGGCCGGGAAACGAAACGGGTTTGTCGTTGTGACGGTACGATCTGATTTGGGTGGTAAAAGTTTGAAACCAAGAGTTACATTAGGGTGTGAGCGTGGTGGAAAATTTAAGGTTCACAAAGAAAGATGTGATAAAGGTGGGAAGCAAAGATGTGGGACTGGCAGCAAGAAGTGTGGCTGTCCTTTCACATTAAAGGGAGAGAAGTTAACAACTGGTGATGGATGGATGCTAAAGGTAGTATGTGGAGTGCACAATCATGCCTTAACCGAGTCTCTTGAAGGGCACTCATATGCAGGGAGGTTGTCTGAGGAGGAGACTTCACTCTTGATAGACTTATCAAAGAGTTTAGTACGACCCAAAGAAATCTTGACCAAATTGAAGCAAAGGGATTCACTCAATGTTACAACTATAAGAACTATCTACAATGCACGCCAGAGGCAAAGAGTTAAAGAGAAAGCAGGGTGGTCTCAAATGGAACAACTTTTATGCAAGTTGAATGAGCATAATTATCTTGAGTGGCACAGGAGTTGCCCTATTTCAGGGAGTGTGCTGGACTTGTTTTGGGCACACCCTGTGAGCTTGGAATTGTTACGTGTATTTCCAACCATCTTGATGATGGATTGCACTTTTAAAACCAATAGGTATCGTTATCCTCTCCTAGAGGTTGTAGGTGTGACATCTACTAATATGACATTCTCAGTTGCATTTGTATTTTTGGATTCTGAAAAAGAAGATAATTATGTGTGGGCCTTGAATAGATTACGTGATGTGTTGGATGGGTGTGCTATGCCCAATGTTATTGTCACAGACAAGGATTTGGAATTGATGAGAGCCGTTGAGATGGTATTTCCTTCAGCTAGACATATGCTGTGCAAATGGCATATCAATAAGAATGTGTTGGCAAAATGCAGAAATTTGTTTGAGTCCAAGGAAAAGTGGGATAGGTTTATTATGAAGTGGAATGTGCTTGTGACGTCACCTACTGAAGAAGACTACATACAAGAGCTAGCAGTGCTACAGAGTGAATTTAGTAATTACACAGAGGTCTTGGACTATGTTACAAACACTTGGTTGAATCCTTTCAAGGATCGATTTGTGTCGGCCTGGACAGACGTAATCATGCATTTTGGTAATGTGGCATCAAACAGGTAATGAACTTAGTATATTACTTATGCAGTGATACATCATTGGTTTATTTTGAAGTTGTGTTAATTTACTTGTACTCTTTATGTTGTAATAGGGCGGAGAGTGCACATTCTAAGCTTAAGAGGCAACTTGGTTTGAGTCAGGGGAATTTTGAGGGTTCTTTTGAGAAGATACACGCTCTACTTGAGTTACAACACACTGACATTAAGGCATCTTTCGAGAAATGTTTGACTGTTGTACGACATAGCTCCTTGCCTTTAGAATTCAAACATCTAAGAGGAGTAGTTTCTACTTTTGCATTGGACAAGGTATTATCTCAGTTTAAGTTAGCCACCTCAATTGGAATTGATGATTTTCATTGTGGTTGTGTCATACGTCGCACCCATGGTTTACCTTGTGCCCATGAAATTGCCAAATATAAGAGGGATTGTCAACCAATTCCGCTCGATTCTCTTGACCCCCATTGGAGGAAACTTCATATGTCACCCTCTTCTGATCCTATTAATGATAATATGGATGTTAATGAATTTCCTGAGTTGGAGTTGCTTCAACAGTACTTTTTAAAGACAAGTGCTGATAATCGGTTGATGCTGCGGAAAAGAGTGAGAGAACTTGTACCATCCCTAGCAACTCTTATTGAACCAGGGGTGAAGTCCAGAACACGAGGTCAATTGAAGGAGAGAATTGATATGCCCATTCAGAAAAACACATCTGTGTTTGAGTTAATACAATCTGCATCTGTGGATAGTCATTCACCTAGTGTGACTGGTGGTACAATGGATGTTTTGAAAAAATCAACACATAAGCAGACAGGGCCGATGAAGGAGAAGGTAATAAAGATACTGTTCTTAAATGTAACTTGTAATATATATATGTACCTTTCATATGTGACAATTTATATCATACATACAGGTTTACCGGACACTCTCAGCAAAAGTTATGTCATATATCGATTCATTTCCAGTGGGATTGATGCCTTACATAGACCAAGTCAAGGATGTATGTGATGATGGTAACTGTGGGTTTAGAGCGGTCGCTGATTTAGTAGGATTGGGCGAGAACGCATACTTGCAAGTGAGAAATGACCTACTGACTGAATTGTCTTCCTATTCTGCACATTATAGTGAGCTATACGGCAGCGCAGAGAAGGTTCGTGACTTGGCACAATCACTTTCATTCTTCAATGAGGGTAGAGCGCCATTTGACAGATGCATGACAATGCCTGACATGGGTCATCTCATAGCATCATGCTATAAGATTGTACTCTTCCACTTTTCAGCTACTCAATGCCTTACCTTCCTACCTCTTCGATCAACACCTGTTCCTTTGCCAATGCGTAGACATATTGCTATTGGTCTTGTTAATGATTCCCATTATGTTGAGGTACGATGTATAATAATGGTGTGCTTTATCACTTGTACAAACATATTTATTAGATTAATATAACATATTTGTCTTGTAGGTATTCTTAAAGCCAGGACATCCTGTACCACCCATAGAGTCTAATTGGATCAGATATCATACACAAGCTGCCCAAGGGTGGGATACTATATATACTGATTGTATTGCACACTTCCAGTTGCTTGCCCGCTCGGATAACATTTGACTCAGTCAGGTGTGAGTGGAGCTGGAGGAGTTGCAAAACATGCTTAGGATGGTAAGGCTCGATCATGTCCTTTATATTGTACCTGGCATTGAAGGGATCTCGTGAAGTGGATGTCGCTTCCAAACAGGGCCCAGAGTTGAGTCTTAAAAAGCCCAAGAACCAAACCAAAAGCCAAGTCATTTTCCATAGAAAAACCTGAAATCACCCGTCTATCATCACAAAGCACATCGAACTATATTAAACATATGCACGCTACTTAAAAAGTTCTTGACCACTTTTAGGTTATACTTTGGAGACGAAGCTCTTCAAAATTCAAGTTTAGAAGACCGGGTGAGTAGGTAAGTCAGAATGTAGATGGGGTTTTCACAGAAAACATTTTGGCAGTAGGGGTGAAGGTAGAGTGTGCGACACTTAGAGAAAGGATCAATTAACTTGGGCTTATGATGGTTTAGAACACTGACAGTCTTAGAAGCGAGAGTATTTTTTGTAAGTGTTTAGGAATTGGGTCGAGTAATTGGATGAACTGATCAAGTTTAAGGGTGCATATAGTCCTAAAAATTGGGGCTCAAGGCATCGATTAAGTTGTCTTTTCGTACAAAATGTGAGTCACAAAACCACCTCTTTGCCTGAAGGCGTACGTGTTTGTCTTGTGTTGCAAGATCATTATGCCTTCACCTTTGAAATTTTGCTTATCATTCTATGGAACTACATATCCTCCAGTGCCACGTGATATACCTCAGACAGTCCAATCAGCTACTGATGAAGTATTATATGCTGGTGGCTGTTCTTTTTAGTTATACACGTAGGACTTACCTACTTTCTAGCGATTCTAGAACACTGATCGGGCTTTAGTGATACTACATTTACATCTGTGTGCACCTGTGCATTTATGCTTGCATTTTTTATTTGAAGCAGTTTAAGATATATAATAATGTTAAAGATCTTTCATTTTCTTTGCAATTTTTGATGCAACACCTTGTACTAGCTTTGGTTTTAGTTACAGATATAGTCCATAGTGTGGTTGGCTTACATGAAATGCAACTGAAGCTTAAGTTTCTTGGACAAAAACATAAATGACTAACAATTTATCTATTGTGGTCCTAAATCCTTCAAAGTCCAGCTCTTTGAAGAATATGAAAACGAAAGGGTAGCTTTACTACACGTGGTGTGTGTTGATGGTCATGTTTTCAGTCTATATTATTGATTTGCTGCACATATCAGCCCAAATAAGAACAGTAAATACATTAAATCTCCATCTTATAATATCTTGTTCCTCTTGATCTTGCATTTTCTGTTTATTGTTGATTGATTAGCATGCTTGTCTTGTAAGGTAGGCTTTTCGTATCTCATTGCATATAAATTTCTGTTGTGCATTCTCTATTTATTTATTTTTTTCAATAAAGCGTTTGCTTCTATTATGTCTTCGCTATTTTTTTAACCCTCATTATGCAATATTTTCCCAACAGGAGGATACATACTTGTGGGAAGATGACGATGAAAGGTAATGTTCACCCATTTAGATCAATTTATTTAAAAGATGCTTTTTTTGTTTTGTTTTGTGTGGTTTTTTTTTTTTTAACATGTTTGTGGGATTCTATATATTAGAAGAAAGTCTTAGATATAGATTTATGGTGGAATGCCCATGGATCCACGCCCATCAGAGATATTGGAGTACTTATCTTTTATGCAGTCAGTAAAGAGGAACATGGTTTTGGAGGTTTTATTATTATCATTATTATTTGTTTATTACAAGCAGGTCATGAGTCCTCATTGTTTACATTTATTGTATTCTTTGGATGCAATGAAGTTTTTGACCAATTATTTTTAGATAGATCAATTACAAGCTAATATTTCATGCATAAAGATGAATATATACATGTAAACTTTGCCCAGTAGTATAGGTTAAACACAAGTACACAACATCTCCCAAAACTTTAGCTTTTTTTTTTTAGGATGATGTACCAATCAGTTGCTAATTTTCCTGTTCTCTAGATAACTGGCATTCTTTTTAACTTTGAGCACTGAAACCTGTATTGGGTCATATTTTGGGGACCATCATGACTCACGCTGAAAGACGTGGTTTACAAGGCATTTTTATTTGAAAAATGTGTTAAAGAGACCAAATTTTTTCATACCAGATGTAAACCACCTGATGTGACTTGATAGGATGTTGCACTTTTTAAATAATGTGGTTTGTTTACTTGAAATTCATCAGGTGGTTTGTATCTGGTCTATGTCTCTTTTGTATTGAATATATCTTTTGTTTATGCAAGTAATTGTTTCTGAGACATGCTTCACTCACTTGCATCAATTAATACCTATTTAGAGATTTTGGCATGTGCATTCTTTGGTTTTCTTTTTCTTTTCTTTTTTCTTTTTTTTGGCTGCATTTCATTTATTTTTAATTGCCTTTTGATGACAGGTATTCAGTTGAGAAAATTCCGCTTTATGATTCGGCAGAGGATGAGCCTTCTTCTATGCTCTTCAAGACTGTCAACTCAAATTCTGAATTTGATGTAAAAGGTATGATGATCAATGTCAATGCTGATTCTGGACATCAGTTGATGTCCACTGCTCTAGTCGTCCAATCACTTGATTCAGATCCAATGGAGGGTGTAGTTATGGAGGTAAAAAGTGAAGCGAGTGAGGAGACGAAACTTTATTCACGAGGTAATCAACCGGCTTTCTTAAAAAAGAATGCAATGATATCTCGAATCCGTAGCAATACTGCGTGTCGAAACTATCACATTGGATCAGGATCAATTTCAAACAAGAGATCGAAACAAGGGTCTAGTGGAAAGTTGAAACATTATGCACAAAAGCAAGTCGATGCCAAATCTGTAGCTTTGCTTTTAGCATCAAATGAGGCACAAGATGAAATTTTGAAACATGAGGTATTTAATCTGGCTTTTTTTTCTTCTTTTATTTCTTTTTTGCTCATCTATAGTATATTGAAGTATATATGTCTCAGAATAATAGTGGACAAAATGTTGATAAAATCTACCATTCTTTTATATTATTATCTCATTGCAGAACACACATCACTTACATTTTAATGAGTCTTCATTATCTGTTTAAATGTTTTGAAGCATCTATTATCAATTCTAAATCAAATGACTAATCAAATTAATACTTTACTAGCATTAATGTATGATGTGCAGATACGTGCATGACTCTCCTATGACATGTGTTACATTATTTGTATGTGTAGTCATAAATTTCTGTCATTGTAATTGACACGACGAATATAGTTTGGATACCTCCTGAACAAAGTTGTATTATTTTGTAGATAAAGCTAATTTTCCTCATTTACTTTTCTTTTCAGTGTGATACTTATACAGACACACCCACACTGGTAACAAATTTAGTGGAAATATTTTCCTTTGAGATTGTCATGTCATATTTAAAAACAAATTTGTGTTTTATTTTTCCTTTCTAATAGCGGTTGATGCTTCAGAAGCATTATATGAATGTAGATTAGATGGTTTCTTTTTTCTGGTTTTTGTGATTGCGAATGTCTCTTCTCCCTTGTTTGTAAGTTTTTGGGATCCTGATTTCTTCCCCCCCCCGTCCTCCTCCCTCCCTCCCTCTGTTTTAATACAAGCATCTCTTTTCCTAACGAAATATTGTAGTATAATTCTATTGTCTTGGTTATGAAACTCTTAAAGCACATGAATTTATTAGTTTGTTCACATTGAAAATTTTCGTCACAGGAGATGAGAAGTGATGCTGCCACTCATCTTGAATCTTTATACAATGAGATACGACCTGCCATTGAAGAACATGAAAGGGACAGCCAAGACAGTGTAGCAACCAGTGTAGCTGAGAAGTGGATAGAAGCCTGCTGCTTGAAACTGAAGACGGAATTCGACCTTTATTCCTCTATTGTTAAACAAGTTGCTTGTACCCCTCGAAAGGCAAGTGGCCAATCCAAATCTGCCGATAACAACATAGAGAATGAAATCAAGTTGCTCCCAAATTGAGGTGCCTGACAAATTTACGCTTTGGATCGCTCAATTGGGTTTCCTTGAACTATTGGACAGGACTTGTTTTCCTCTTCAAGCAGATTTAAGCCATAAATCTTCTGCTTCATCAGGTGGTCCACTTGTCAATGATGTACGAGATTGTTTTTGAAAGCATTTTCTTCTATACGAATGGAAAGCTCTTTTTATTGACGCTTCGTCACTTTCCTTGTGGTTACTATTACAATTAATTTCGACTTGTTCTATTTACTTCGCATATCATGATTAATCATATGTTCAAGTTGCTCGGGTATAGTAAGCCCACCCTATTGATACATTAGTCAATCAAATTGAAGTTAGTACTTATTTAATTATTGGAAGTAGGGCTAGGCATTTAGCCCGAAAACTCGAAACCCGGCCCGAACGGTCCGGGTCCTTTTAAAAAATTTGTTTGTTTTATAAAACCCGGCTTGAAATCATTATATAACAGGCCGGGCTCGGGCCTTAGAATTATAAGAAGAAAAAAAAAGCCTGAAGGCCCGAGTCATGTATAATTGCTTAGACTATCCTATTCTTTGGAAAAATGATCATTTACTCAATTTTGGGGTTGAGCCCAAACACTCTAAGAGATTGCCTACTTATACAATATTTTATATATATTTTGCCCTAATACCCAATTAAGTATTTTTTTATTGCTTTTTATTTATTTTTAGGACAATTTTGCCCTCTCCTTCTTTGTCACTGAGAGAGATAAGTCATCGGAGACCTCGCCTGACTCCCGTGACGGGTGGCCAGCCGTGGACTCTGGTGACCAGAATCCGGCAACCGGTGATTGGAATCCCGAATTCGGCTACCGGACCAGTGACTGGATTTCGGCGTCCGATTTTATTGCCTCATAATAATACCCAGTAATCATATTATTGCCCCTCAATTATCGTATTATTGACCCCCAATAATCGTATTATTGCCCTCCAAAAAGGAGATTATTGCCCCCCAATAAAGAGATTCAAAGCACACAGGTATTAATTACGCAAATTATAACCAGTCATCCAATTCAAAAACACAAGAGTTTTAGTTAAGCACAAAAAAATTTGACTATAAATACATCTTCAATTAATCATCAGTAATTGAGCAACACAGACACATCGGTGTGCTCAAGCAGAGAATGAGTGGAGAACACACTGTTATAGGGCTGCATAATAGACGTAGAAACCTGAGGAGAAGGATACACAGTGAATCCGAGCTTGGACTTTTTCCCATAGTCCACAAAAAGCCTCTCCAGCAGAAGCGACTCGAGACCTGACCCTGTACCGCCACCCACGACATTGAAGACCAAGGATCCCTGGAGCTCGGTGCAGTTATCAGCGAGCTGTCGGATCTGATCCAGGCAGAGATCGACGATCTCTTTGCCGATGGTGTAGTGACCACAGGCGAAGTTGTTAGCCGATGGTGTAGTGACCACGGGCGAAGTTGTTAGCGGTGTCCTCCTTGCCGGAGATGAGTTGCTCCGGGTGGAAGAGCTGGCAGTAGGTTCCGGTGCGGACCTCGTCGATGACGGTGGGCTCGAGGTCGACGAAGATGGCGCGTGGGACATGCTTGTCGGTGCCGGTCTCGGAGAAGAAGGTGTCGTCGCCGCAGCCGACGGTCTTGTCGCTCGGCATCTGGTCGTTCGGCTAGAGAGAGAGAGAGAGAGTCTGAGAGGAGTGTGGTTTGTTAATTAAAATGAGGGTAAAATTGTCATTGATGTTTAAATTGGGTGAATGGGATTAAAAACTTCTTAGTGGAGTAAGTGGACAATTTTTAGGCTCAAATTGTGTAAATGGTCAAGGCCCCTTATTCTTTTCTCTCTTCTATCTTCTTTACTTTCCTCTTCTTTCTCTTCTTTCAAGAGATTCCCGTCTCTTGTTCCTTTTCTCCTTTTTTTTTTCCTTCTTCTGCCTTCTTGTCTTCTTCTTCCCATACGCCTCCTTTCTCTTTTCTTTTTCTTTTCCCTTCTCTTCCTAGTCCTCCTTCCCCATCAGATCAATTGTAGATCATTAGAGAGGATTCCTAGCGCCCCAGTACACCTCTCGCGCTGCCTCCCTTTGTAATCGGTTTCTTGGCTGTTTTTTTTTTTCACTTGGTCTGCCACCTTCTCTCTGCATATGTTGAGATTCCCTTTCAACTGGTTTCATCCATGTCTCTTCTTGCTCCTAGCTTTTGGATTCTCCTCCTTGAGTAGTCTTAGAACCCTTGTTCACATCAAGCAATAAACTGATTATTTTGTATAATAATTAATGAGCAGTACAGATAAACCCAAACTTTGGATGGTGGTGGTTAGGTGGCTTTGGGGGCCGGAGGAATTTGGGTTTGGAGCAAGATCTGTTCTCAGATTTGCTGCTGTTTTTTTTTTTTAGCATTTTGGGCCTGAAAAGCTGGCCCAAAAAAACGGTCAGAGCCTCACTCGGTCCCAAAGCTGAAAAAAAATATTATTTAGGCCCGGCCCGAAAATTCCGGTCCGGGTCCGGGCTCTATAAATTTTACACCAGCCGGGCGCAAGCCCAGCCCTAATTGGAAGCACCAGCTAATCCTAAATAGGAGTAGGTGGAAATGATAACATTATATTATATATATGTGGTTGTTTACGTAAAGCTCATTAGTTATGTGTTTATGATGTAAATTCTAATTTTATATGAGAATGACTTCTAGATCTCTCATATTCTGTCTCTTGTTTAAGGATACATAGAATATGTGTTTGGTCCAAATTCTAGTAACTTGTTCTAGTTGTAATAGGAAAAGTTTTGTAGATATCTTCTAATATATCCTAATCATTATGTGATTATCTTTCCTTGTAAGACTCAGATTCTTCGCTTATAATCCTTTATATAAAGAGGCTCCTATGTAGGTACAAGGTTTGTACATGTTTTGTTGGCATTCCCATACAAAGCATTGAAGAAACCTACAAACTGGTCTTGGAGAAACCCTACAGGTAAATATATCTCATGAGTCAGCATATGCACTGGGATTGCAACCCCGAGTCAGTCCTAGGTTTTAGAAAGTTCTTTCTCGGAAAGTATCTTTCTGATTTTCAAATATTATTTTGCAAAGATATTTTTCACTTGTTTAAATCGTACCATTGAAGTCCTAATTGATTTAGGATATGTTTATTTTAATTGGCAATCTTTTATTAAAAGATTATTCCTATTAGGAGTCAATTAGGGTAAAGTCATTGATTGAATATGATTTGTTTTCCTCCATATATTCGGAACAGTGTGCGTTCATTTGGTGTGACTTTTACGCAATATTTGTGTGCATCTTGCTTGCTTAGAAAGAGTATCATAGGCTTCCTTGAAACACTTGTTCCGTGTCAAAGTGTTTCATCATTTATTCATTCATTTGCATGGTTCTCTCGAGATCAATAGAGAAGTCATTGGTGCAAGAAGAGTGATCGTTGAAGAATATTCAAGTGAAGAAGGCTATGAAGATTCAAGACAAACACCTCATCTAGTTAGTCTAGTGATTGTAGTTGAGTGTAGTACTACTTGTGTTTGTAACAAAACTTGTTCTTCACCTCTAGTTGATTGGTTACGTATTTTGGGTTCTCAAGAGTTAGAGCCCTGCAGTGTTTTTAACCTCAAATTGAGGTTTTCACTGGGTAAACAAATTTGTGTTGTTTATGTGAATTTCGATTATCTGCCCAGTAGGGATTGCAACAAAGATATCAATCCCTGATATCCAAAATCATCTTAGTTTTTACACTATTATCAATGGAAAACACAATTCATTCTCCTGATATTCAGTTTCTCTAAAACACCTTATCAGCACGAAGCTCTAACCCTGAAATAGATAGCCAAAATCTTGAAACCCAAAACAAAACCTTGAAACCCTAACAGCCTCCGCCGCCCACAGAGTAGCCCCCGACCTTAGGACCAGCGAACCAGCGGCATAATCTAGAGAATCGGCCAGAAAAGCAGCGAACTGGCCTCAGAAGCACTGAACCGGCTGCTAAAATCCTCTACCGGTTCAGACCTTTCCAGACCGCCCCCTGTAACCACCTTTGGCCACATAGTAGCCATCGATCCCAGGAGTCGAGAACCGGCCGCAGCAGCCTCGAACCGGCCATCGGGACCAACTTTCTTTCTACAGGCCTGCTAGCACCGGTGACGATTGGTAGATAAAATAACCAAAAGAGACACATGTAAATATATATATATATATATATATATATATATACCCGATTAGAAGAGGTCCCCGCAGTGCAGCAAAAGTGCGGACGTCCATCCTCACAGCTGCCCATCCTCACAACTGCATCAGGTGTTGGCGGCGGCGCTGCTCTTGCTGTACGGAGACCACGGGCATCCCGGACAGCATCACCATGAAGATGAAGGCCAAAGTGATCAAGGTCGAAGGTCTGGGTGGCGAGCTCACCCGAAACTTCACGCACCATCAAGGTCGACTGTAAACTCGTAGTCGACGAGTCCACCGGCAAGAAGAAGCTCAAGATCGAGGCCTGGTCTCCATCCGGTAAGAGCAGCCCCGTCATCAGCGCCTAATCGAGGCGAGAGGATGGATGACGGCTCCGAATCAGCACTTTTTTGGTTTTATGGACGTCCGCTTCTGAACGGTTTCGTGTGTGTGTGTGTGTGTGTCTATATATATATATATATAAGCGAGACGTCTGCAAAATAGAAAAGTGCGGACGTCCATCCTCAAGCCTCGATCAGGCGGCGATGCGATTGCCAGTGCAGAACCAGGCCTCAATATCGAGCCTCTGCTTACCGCTGGACTCGTCGATGAAGAGTTCGAAGTCGACCTTGATCGGGCTTGAGGTTTCGGGTGAGGTCGCTGCCCAGAACCTTCGACCTCGATCATGAGCCTTCGCTTTGAAGGTGACGCCGGCAACTGCAGCGCCGCCATCGACACCTGATCGAGGCCTGAGGATGGACGTCAGCACTTTTGCATCTATGCGGACGTCAGCTTCTGATCCGACCTGTATATATATACGTGCACACACACACACATAACTAATCCTTTAGAATGTAGTTCTGAAGAGAATCAATTGATGAATACGATTGCAGGACATTTAGACCGTAATCGTAGAAAGACTTTGGGTTTCATAAATATCTTGCAAAAATTATTTTAGGATCTTGATCAAAGAAATTGTTGAGGGATTAAAAGGTAACTAATATAGAATTTATAGTCATCCTACTTGCTTGCAAGATTACGAGTAATATCGATGGCAGATCGTTAGTTCGTGCCCACAGAAAGCATGATGATTATAAATCACACAAGTATCGGAAACAGCATAATCATCATGCTGACAGTTCATGCCCTAAGCAATCATGCATACTTCTATAAGGTTCTTCTCATCATATTTGAAAGAGCATATGGGTGGTCCTCTTAGGTGATGTGTTGATATCCATCGCCTATGAAATGGGGTTGAATCCTACCAAAAGAGAGAAATTTCTCTTTTTTTTTTTGAAAATAATAGATGATTCTTATATGGGTTATTCTAAATATACCCAGAAAATTTTTTAATACACCCAGCAAATTATTTCCATCCAGCAATTTTTAATTTTTATTAAAATTTTAAATACGCCTAGCCACTTTTCCCTCAATACCCTCGTCTTCACAAACCCAGCAAAACTTTTATTTCCCTATAGCGTCAGCGAAGGTTTTTACCAACATGGCAAAATGAAAGCAGAGGCCTTCTTCTTTCGCCATTGATTTCCATTTCCAGCAAGTCAGATTGTCGAGTTTGATCTATTATACATACTTTGCATTTGATGCAATGTTGAAATCAATATCTTCTTCTTGCTCTGTCGTTGAGAATTTATCTTTTACTAAATTTATTTTGTTCTTTCTGGATATTTATTATATTGAAGTCAGGGGCGGAGCCAATTAAGGCCGAGTGGGGGTAGCAACCCCCAGTAAAATTATATATTTTGTTAATTGATTTTCTTTTTGCCCCCATCAAGTTTTGGTATTTTTATCGGATGTCCCTGAAGGGACAAGTTCTGGTGTAAAGAAGTTATATTAATACTATATTAATAATTATTATGGGTACTCCTCCAAGTGGCAATATAAGTATTTCGTTATTTCTCTACGCACGATTCCTCTCCTTCTCTTTTTTGATCTGATTCCTCTCCTTCTCTCTTTTTCTTTCCCTTGTTCAGTTCATCTTCTTCTTCCTCAGCCAGTCAATCCCAAATTTGCTCCTCCTCCAAGTGGCAATATAAATATTCCATTATTCCTCTACCTCAGCAGCACGATTCCTCTCATTTTCTCTTCTTCAGTTCTTCTTCTTCTTCCTCAGCCAGTCAATCCCACATTTGCTCATCCTCCAAAAACTAGAGATTGACCTTCTCCCCGTCGTCATCTTTACACTCTCTGTTTTTTTTTTTAATCAATCTTTCTCAACTCTCGGTTCGGCACTCCCTCAATTCCTCTCCCTCAGTTCCTCAGTGCACAGCGCCTTCTTCCCCTAACGCTTCTTGATCTCCTCCACATCAACCACGCTTCTAAAGGCGCTGACCAAGTGGAGAAAGCTGATTTGTTTCATTACTTGTTGCAGCTTGCAGATGTAGCCTTGCTGCTACTGCAGATTGCAGAATGGTACTATTTGCAGCCTTGTTGCTACTGCAGGTTGATGCTACTGCCAGGAACCGAAAGCCTGGAGAAATCGGACCGTATTGTCTCGGTTCGGGTTTAGGCCGGTCCCGGTACTCTGCCCGTTCAAAACCGGCCCGAAGTTGCTTTGCGGGTAGAGGAGAGGCAGAAAGGAAAGAAAAATTTTTGCCCCCATTTATATACATTCCTGCCTCCGCCGCTGATTGAAGTTGTATTGCTCATGTAATTGGGTCTTAATTTTCTAACTGAATTTGGGGTTTTACATCTTGCATACCTGGGTTCTACATTCCATGTTATTCGATGACATTTCGTTCTGTTTTTTTACTTCTTCTTTTTTTTGTTTCATTCTTTGAGAAACCTGGAATCCTTATTCATTTATTCTTTGTTGATGCTGTACCATAGGATGAGTTTGGGACATTGGGAATCATAATTGATCTCTTCATTTCGTTTATACCATATCTGTTGGAATTAAGAGCAGAGAAACATCCATTTCGTTGATACCATTATTTGATAGAATCACTCTCTGAGCCTAACGACAAGATTATAGATGAAGCCCTCCTTGAAGATTGGTTGAATACAGCAAAGGCTGACCACATTTTCAGATCATTCGCACTATTGTGAAGAACGAACAGGGTACATACATCCCATTCTCGAAGAACAACAAATTTGTCATACTTCTTCAATGTGATGGAAAACAAGTTATTGCTCATGAACTCTTATAAAAAAACAAGCTCTGATAAAAACCTTCGCTGATAATAATAGGGAAAGAAGAGTTTTGCTGGGTTTGTCAAGATGAGGGTATTGTAGGAAAAGTTGTTGGGTGTACATAAATTTTATTAAAAATTAAAAATTTATTAGGTGTAAAAAGTTTTTTTTTTTTTTTGATGGAAAGTAGGTCAGCCCATTTATTAATATTCAGCAAGCAGTACAAAAATGAAACACCCCTATGGGGTCGACAGAAAGAATCGTTCCTTAAAACCTCCTGAAATCCTATTCTAGCAGAATAAAACCCCAACAAATCCCGAGTACACCCACCTTTTAGGAAATTTACGCACCTTTATTCTAACAAAAACCTAGAAACCTCGAAGCTTACATAAAAGGATTCCAACTAAGGCTCTGGTTTTTACGACCCAAACAAAAATTAAACAATAATAGGAGTGAAAGGTGACAGATCACCATCCACTCCCTTAACAAAGGCAGCCCAAATCCTAAACCAGAATGCGCAGGCCACCCAAACCCAGCCTTGCATAGAACCCACAAAACAGAGTGAACCACAGAGGGCCCAAGCAGAAATTGCTAAGGGCACCCCACAGGATCCACCCCACCGGACCGGCACACTGTCGCCGCCAACCAACATGCCACCACCACCACCTACGTGGTAACGCCCATCGCTGCACCAGGCAGCAGCACCATCAGAGGTAATCTTCTCCGAAAAGCAGAGCCATCCCATCGTCCCTGCCACTAGAGTGCCCGGGCCGGGGGTAAGCAGATCCGCCCTCTTCTCCGGAGACGTCGGTGCGATTCGTCCACCAACATCGGCCCAGCAAGCAACACCACCACTTATCTCAACGTCGCCGTCAAAGAGAATGCCAGTTTGTGGATCCGATCCGACACCATCAAAACTCCCATCACCGATGCCAACCGATCGACCGCGATCCAAGATCCATACTCGCCGATCCGCCGTAAACCAATATAGTTCCACTCCCTTGGAGCTCGGCCTCCTATCAACCATGACCCAACCAGCACCCCCAAGCAGCCCCGTCCAAGGCGGAGCCCCAAGCGCCAGATCGAAAGCAGCAAAAAGGAATTGAGAGTTAGCCACAAGGCTAGCAATGGCCATGACCATTGAGATCTGAAAGGTTTGAGAATTTTATTGAAGGAGGAGGCCAACGATAAACCCTAGCAGAGCGCTAGGTCTTTTTTTTAAGGGGAAATTCTCATACACCCCAAATCTAGCATTATACTTCCCATACACCCCACTAACTTATTTTTATTCTCACTCACACAAAACTTTTCACTTTTTCTCCATACTTTTCAAAACCACTCACTATTCATCCCACTAATACTCCTCTCTATCATCGTTTTCTTTTATCTTAATAATTTCTTTTGATAAAGCGTGGTGGGCCCATCTTGAAGTTATTTACTTAGACTATAATTGCAGTTATAATTCATCCTCTATTCGAAGGAAAAACAGTTAGTTTTACTATTCATAATTTCGATAATCGACAGATTAGAATTAATTGCTATTTGCAAAAATACAAGCAAAGAGTTAACTGAAGAAAAAGAAAAGTTGAGAAAATTAAAAGATTACAGATCAAGGCTTCGAAGAGAAACTCCTGATTACTGGGATATTATCTTTATAATCCAGAAAAGAATTTATAAAGTCGAAAAATCAATCGGAGATCTTGAATATATTCTCCGAGAGGAACAAAAACCTCTTGATTACTTTAGCATTGGTTAGATCCGCAAATCACTGATATAAGAGCTTGCAAAGAGCTCAAAAAGGGAATCCCACAATGGGGACAATGTCAGAATTAATATTAGAGAAGTTGAATTCTCTACTTAAATCTTCTGATGAGAAACATCAGAACCTGCAGGAAGAATTGACTAGATGTCAAAATCATCTAGAAAAACTACCAGCTATAATCTACCAATTAGAAAAATTGGAAAACAAAATAGATTATATCAAAGAACTTCCAAAAACGGAAGAAGAAAAGCTAACAACTGTTAGTAGAAAAATCACTGAACAGCAAAAAACGTTGGATTCCATGAAAAATATACTGAAGGACAAGAAAATGCCTCCAGTAAAACCAAAGAAAGCTAATGGATTTAAACCATTAGAAAGACCAGATAAGAATCCTGTTCCAAACATGATTTTTCTGGAACCATCTACTAGTCATACTAGTATTCGGTATGAAAACCCGAAAGAAACAAGAGATGTCAAGATGATGAGCATCTTCGGGAAAAAGAAAGGAGTACAACTCCTAAATGTTGAAGAATTCGAATTCAACGAAATAGAACAGGAGGTAAAAAACTCCGCAATTCCAAAATTAGATTTTAAACAAATCTATAAAAGGGGAAAGTTTGATCTGTCGGATAGCCATCATTTCAAATTATTGGAATTCACAACCCCTTCTACAACAGGAGAAACAGATCTCTTGATGATTACTCCTGAAGAAGTTGCCAGAGCAAGAACAAAAAATTATCAATTTATGCATATTGGAGCAGTCCAAGTAGGCATAAAACTTCTTGCACGAGAAGGCATAAACTGTTCAGTTCTATGTGTCTTACAAGACAATAGACTAACCGATTTTCAAGCTAGTCTGTTGGGAACACTTGAAGCATCTTTATGCAATCAAGTGGTGTATTTCAACTGCTTTCCAAACTTCTCAACCAGCTTAAAAGATGCAGCTCACAGCCTCAGACTGAGAGTCAAGACAGATGACATATCAATGAAAAAAGATATGCAAGAGCTTGCAATAGTATATAGAATATACTATAAACTGATGAGCACCACAGTAGAACCCAAGACAAGGATATCTAATATCCCAGGTCTTACTACTGGATTTCTCACCAGCTAGAAGAACCATTCACAACAGATTCACAAGGTTACTTGGAATGAAGTAACTTTTCCTATTGAATGGAAATTATCCGGTCCAAAGAAGCCCCCGGAGAATCCCAAAGCGGCAATATATGAAAGCAGAAAGACTGGAGATATCAGTCTCAAATTCGACGATCACAGAAAAAGTGACGTCTGTCCTGAAAATATCAGGATAAACAAAAATCTTCTCAGAAGAAGCTAGAGCACTAGAGAAGCTAGTGTTAGTGGTACTAAATACTCTGACGAACCATCAGAGTCTATCACTGAAGAAGAGTTAGAAGCTTATCTAAATAGACCAGTTAATATGCTTAGAGCAAAAAAGCTTTATGAACTCTACGATGAAGCAGAATCCTGCGAAAATCCCGAACGATTAGAAAAACTAATCGAAGAAATGAAAAATTTCA
Organism: Rosa rugosa; assembly: GCF_958449725.1. Taxonomy (NCBI): domain Eukaryota; kingdom Viridiplantae; phylum Streptophyta; class Magnoliopsida; order Rosales; family Rosaceae; genus Rosa; species Rosa rugosa. Next base: position 13,707,752 of record NC_084825.1, read on the forward strand.
AACCAGGAAAGGAAAGGAAACTCCTTCCCTATCAAGATATAGAAATGGAAGATGGAGAAAGCTCCAAAACTTTCATCATAAGAGAAAAGGGAAAACTGAAACTCCCTGTACAGAAAGCCCCAACGGGTAGAAAAGAAGAAAGAAACTCTCAAAGATTTGTCCGAGAGGACAATATGCCCAGAGTTCCGATCACGAACTACGACATCTGGCTAAATCTAGACAAAGCTCTAGACAAAAGAAAAGCCATTGATCAATGGGTAGATAGCCTGATGATGGCCTCTGCTCTAACCCTTGGGAAATTCGAAGCACCAGATTTGCAGGTGTACTATGAAACTACTCTCACCGGAGTAGCAAAAAAGTATTATCTGTCTTTTAAAGAAACGGCCAGAGGAAGAGACTGGCTAGAAGAGATAAAAAATTCGAAATCTCCGTACGATTTTGCAATACCCCTGTACGATCAGTTTTGTGGAGATCTCTCAAATCTGAGTGAAAAGGCTAAAGAAATGGCCAAATCAAATGTCTATGCTCTCAAAATATGTGACATGAGATATTTTGAAGAATACTTGAATGAATTTCAAGAATACTACTGTACAATCGGCGAACTAGAGAATACTGATCTAGTTAACTTGTTGCACAGAAAACTCCCTGAACCATGGAGAACAGCTGTAAGAGAAAGCATAGCTGAAAAACCAATTGAAAGATTTTCAATTGGAGGAATTGCCGACAGAATCAGGCAATTACTAAAAGAGCAATGCAAAGCAAATCATAGAGCCAAGATGGCTAAAAAACAACTCAAAGGAGTTGAAAATTTCTGTTATGGAATACTGGATATGCCTACCAACTGGGGATGTCATGAATCCAAGTTCCACAGAAAAAGAAAAGAAAAATATTACTCGAAAAAATTCAGAACGAGTAATAAGAAAAGAGATTGGAAATTTAAGAAAAGTTCTAATTTCAAGAAACAACAGGATGAAGATCCAAAAAAGAAGTTCTTCAAGAAAAAGAAGAATCATCAAACCAACCATCAGAACAAACAACCAAACAAGAAAGCTTGCAGATGCTGGTTATGTAAAGCTGAAGGGCACTATGCCAATGAATGCCCAGAAAAGGGTAAAAGATCTACTAAAGCTCTATTTGAAGAATACGAGCCAATAGTAGAAACAGCAAACTTGAAAGGTTACGAAATAGCCTATTCTGATGACGAAGAAGATGACAGGTCAGTTTACTCTGCATGGTCTGACCAGGCCCGGCCCTGAGAAATTCAAGGCCCGGGGCGAAGAATAAAATTGGGCCCTTTATATAAAAAATAATAATTTTAAATTGCGCCTTTTATCAAAAAATAATTTTAAATTGGGCTAGAGAGGGATGAAGAGTTGAAGACAGAGGGTGAGACCTGAGAGAGAGAGATGAGAAAGAAAAGAAAATGGGAGGAATAAAGGGTGAGGGATAGAGAGCCGCAGCCCAGAGGGGTGAAGAAGACGAGGGGGAGAGAGAGAAAAGAAAGAAAAGTAAGTAACCATGCTCTTTTGTCTAGTTGCAGGGCCCTATATGTTGCCACACGTGAATTGCCCAACACATTCCCTTTTGTTTGCAGCAGCTTTTTTGAATTCCTCCTTTTCTTAATTTAATTCCCAGCCGAAAGAGATTTAAGAGAGACTGATTTGGGCCTTGGGCTATCGCCCTTCCTGCCCTAGGCCAGGGCCGGGCTTGGGTCTGACGAAGAAGCATCATCTGATTCTGAAATAGATTCTGAAGTAGAATACCTAGAATCTAGACAGATGAATGTTCTGAAAATTAAAAACTGGGAAGAAAGCAAGACAGAAACAATAATGTCTTCTTATCAGGTGAACCCTGGTACATTCGTTTGTGACTACTGTCTGTGTCATGAAAAGAATGGACTTCCTATGTTTTGTGAAGAGTCGAAAAAGACTTATCACAAAGAATGCTTCATAGCAGAAGCAAGAAGAAAAACCAAGAATGGCCTTGTCAGCCAATTGGTAGAACAAGAATATGAAGACTATTTCTCTGAACAAAAGGAAAAAGAAGTAGAAACTCTGTTTCAAGAAATTGTGGAACCCTCTTCTTCAAAAATAAAAGAAGAAAAAATCGATGAAACTATAGAACTGGTTAAACCACCAGAAATTGTTCCAGAGGAATGTAAACCATTCATACCTCAAGAACAAGCTCAAGAAAATGAGCTACAACAGTCGAAAATCATCTCTACTAGTAGATACAGCAACTACATCGAGATTGGATTAAAATTCCCTGATCACAGGAAGTATCATCTACATGCTTTTGTAGATAACGGATCAGGATTTACAGTTGCAAAGAGATTTGCAATTCCAGAAGAACTCTGGAAAGAAGATAAGAAAAGAACAGCTATTGGTGTCCAGTTTGATGGAAGCCACCTAACCATGAACAAGGTAGCTAGAAATGTTCACATCACTATTGGTGGAGGAACATTTGTTATCCATACTCTTTGGCAATCAGAAGGCCAAGGATCTGATTTTTTGTTGGGAAATGATTTTATTCTCCAACAAAGATTTATTCAAGATGATGAAGCGATAGGCTTCAGAAAAGGATAACGGGTGTTCTGGGCAGACCGGCTTACCCAAGCAAAAACTGTAGTAGGTCCAAACTTTACTACTCAGTATCAGAGATTGCAACAAAATAGTGGTGATCATAAGCCCTACAAACCCAAATTTGAACCTGTGCTTCAAATCAAACAGCAACAAGAGTTGCTTATAGAAGAAACTTCTGAAGAAGAAGAAACAACTAGCGAAGATGAAGAAGCTAGTTTCATCCATGAGCATAACCTCAAGCACTTCCAGAATAAGCTTGAGTCTCAGAAAATTCCTACTCTTGACAAAATCAAGAAACTACTCGAACAGAATATCGATGTAGACCCTCAAAAATTTTGGGAAAAAGACCCAGTGGTCTGTGAATTGAGATTACATGATATGAATGTCATCTGTCATGTCAAAGCAATTCCTTAGTACAAAGAGGAAGATCAGAAAGAATTCTGATAGGAGTACAATGTGTGATGTTTTTAATATGTATTTTCCCTCATTTAGCTAAGTTATTCTCTTAAAATTAATAATTATATCATAGTTTCTGTTTTTAGGTATTTCAAGGTCGGAAATGGTGAAAAGAGGTAAAAAAGAGTAGAAATGAGTGTAAATGAAGGACAAGTCATTTTAGAAACTTTCCTCTTTCATTTTAGGAAATATTTCCTATTTTGTTTTAGGAAACTTTTTTCCTTTGGAATTTCCTATTTCTGATTTTCTTGTTTTAAAGAGAGAATTTAGGAGTCCATCACATTAAGAACTCTTGACTGATGAAATCAAGGAAAACTTAAAAGAGAAGAAAACTTGCATAAATCAGGAAGAATTCGAGGAGATAAAATGGAGTGTTTATAGTCAAGATTTATTCCTAATTATCTTATTTTCTATTGATTATAACACTAATTAAATTCTGATTTTTCTTGATTGTAGGAGTTTATTGTGTGCACAATTCTTGGAAGAAATTAGTGCAATTCAAAGGAGAGGAATAAGGGATGTATCTGGTCACTATTCAAGGAAAACAAGGAGCATTGCATGATTAACTCTAGAGATATCTAGGGAAAAGAGATAAGAAATTTCATGACTTTGTCAAGAGAAAATCAAGAAAATTGGGAGAAATCACCTCTAGATGAATGGCCATGATTGCATCACAAGAGAGGAGAATTCCACTATAAATAGCAGCCATTCTCAACACCAAAAGCATCACTTCCTGACCAAGATCACTTCCTGGCCTATCACCTCTGCCCAATTCACTCCTCAAACCTCCATCACCTACAAGACCGTGACCACCATCCTTCCGTCAATCTACGAAGTTCTTAGGCGCTGAGTCAAGGACGCTCCACCACCATAGTAGAGACGAGTTCATCACCTTGTTACTAAGCCGCTGAGGAAAGCTTCAAAGTGTAACTATGACTCTACTTATAATTTTTGTTTCGGTTTTGTGTGTTTGGATTTGTGAGTTGTGTAATTGGAGACATGAGATTTTCAGAATATTTTTATTAATATTTTTGAGATTTTCAGTTTATTATTGAGTTAATTTCTAGAATTCTTTTATGATGCATATTACAATCTTGTGCCCTTTTACGTGTTTAGGTAATTTTCAGAGTTAGGTTAATAAGTTTGCATGCTAGAATCACGCTGAGTATTCTTGTGTGTTTGCTTAATTTGCCAAGAGTAATTATTATTTGTTAAGACGCTGAGTTAAACAAGTAGTAATTAGTTTTAAAGAGTGGTAAAAATCATGCTTTAATGATTAAACAATTCTGGAAATTACGTGTTAATTGCTATGTGTAATGGTTAATTTGCACGTGTGAGTTGATTCGAAGAACGGATCAGATAAATGGATTGAACCGTGACAGCTTTTCATTTGAGCTCTTATCTAGCATTTAAGATGGGCACGTTTGTGTAGCATGTTGAAATGAATTTTCTGTTTTTACACTTAATAATTTCCGAGTGGTAGTGGTCTAGGTCACGGAAGTCGATCATTGTAGATAATTTTATTTGTTTTGTTTTTATTTTAAGTAGATTAGAAACCAAATTTCAAAACCCCCATTTTATTCTTTTATTTGTTAATTGACCTTTTTGTGTAGGTGTACCCTACAATCCCCGGACTGAACGATCCCTGCTTATCCTATACTGACAACTACATTTTGCAGGGTTAAATTGTGAGGCTATTTCAGCCGCATCAAATTCAGAAAGGATATTGAAGATCTCCTGAATAAGAGATTAATTCAACCATCCACTAGCCCTCATCATGCTCCATCATTCTACGTGAGAAATCATGCAGAAAACATCAGAGGCAAAGCTAGAATGGTAATTGACTATAGAGATGTCAATAAAAAGACCGTTAAAGACGGTTATCAAATTGCTCAAGTAAGAGTACTGATCAATCAGCTCAGAGGAGCTAAAGTCTTTTCAAAATTCGATGCAAAGTCGGGTTTTTGGCAAATCAAGATGCATCCAGATAGTGTTCCTCTCACTGCATTTGGAACACCACAAGGTCACTATGAATGGTTAGTTATGCCCTTTGGCCTAAAACAAGCCCCTTCAATTTTCCAGAGAAAGATGGATGACATCTTCAAACATGTTGTTGAATTCTGCGTCGTCTATATTGATGACATTCTTGTTTTCTCCCAAAACAGAGAAGAACATATGAAACACCTCTATGAGGTTGTAAAGCTGATAGTTCAGCATGGAATCATCTTAGGAGAAAAGAAAATCTTCTTTATCTTAGATGAAGTGGATTTCCTGGGAATAAACATCAAGAATGGAGTGATAAAACTCCAACCTCACATCCTTGAGAAGATCTGGAAGTTCCCAGATAAAATTCCTGATGCTAAGAGTCTAGAGAGATTCGTAGGAGTCATCAACTATGGAAGAGATTTCATCCCTAAAATCTCAGGACTAACAGCAATGTTATCTCCTAAACAAGTTCCAAAAGAAAATGGAACTTCATAGAAGATGATGAGAAAATAGTAAAGCAGATAAAAGCACTCTGCAAAAAACTCCCTCCTCTACAACAACCAGAGGAAAATGATGAAATCATTCTCCAAACAGATGCTAGTGATCAGTGGCGGAGCCAGAACTTCATCTCAAGTGGGGCACTCAAAGGTTTTAGAAAAAAATTTAGAATTTAAAACATATACCAAAAGTTTTAATAAAAGATAATACATTAGAATAAAGTTACAATAAGATTGATATTTTTCTTAAAATTACAAATTTGATTTATAGTGTTTAGATATTAGACAATTTTTTATTATGGGGATTGGGGACATAATTTATTTTTTATTTTTGAATCTATAAGGACGAATAGTGTTAATGTTTTTATAAAAAAAAAAAAAGTGTTAATGTTCTCAAAAATAAAAAATTGAAAAACCATCAGTTTAATTTTTGCCAACTCCAACATGAGTCGAACCTGGGACCAGCTGCAAAAGACATGCAAAGCCTTGCCACTACACCGACTTGGTTGTCGTTGATGTTTAGAAACTCTATAATTCTTATACAGTTTTTACTTACATAACTTTGAAAAAAATAATAATAAAGTGGGGCACGGGACCCAGTAGGTCCCCACGTGGCTCCGCCCCTGCTAGTGATAATTATTGGTCCGGTGTGGTTCTGGCAAAAACTCCAGGAACTAACACTGAAAAGATCTGTAAATTTTGTAGTGGCAAATTCAGCCCTGCAGAACAAAATTATCCTACAGGAGAAAAAGAAATTTTGGCTGTCAAGAAAACAATTTTAAATTCTCCAGCTTTTCTTGGAAAACTCTTTACTGTACGCACCAATTGTGCTAGAGTAAAGAATTTTAAAAATTTTAAACTTGATAAAGCTGGTGATAGAGGAAGATTAGCAAACTGGCAATTATTTCTTAACCAATATGATTATAATGTTGAATTAATTGCAGGAAACAAGAACTATCTTCCAGATGCCTTAACCAGAGAAATGGCAATGTTCAGCCGAAAAGATGACGATGAAGGTCGCAATCCCAGAAACAGAAGAATTGGGAAAGAACATGAAACTGCTGAGGATCCTAAAGAAAAAATCCTCAAAAGATTTCTGCTAGGTCCAAAAGGACTAGCCATAACTGATCAATCCTAGGGTAAAGGATTGGCTAGCCCGTCTCAAACGGCAGACGGTAAAGGCTCATCAAGACCGTTGAAGGCTGTTGCTTTGCCAAAAAGCAAACCAACTCCGACTGGAGTAATAAATGTTTTTAATTATGAACTACAAACTTTTGCTGATCCTGTGTTCAGAACTGGCAGGAAGCTAACTTACCACCAGAAGGCAATCCTAGACAATCTCTTATTTGCCTTTCAAGAAAGAAACAATGGTATTATGTTCCCAGCTCTGTTTGCCTTAGCTGAAGAACTCCATGAAAATGCTAGACCACAGTTTGAAGAAGTTCATACACAGCAGAGTGCTGTTCGGAAAATTCACTATCTTGAAGATCCAGAAAGTGCTAGAGTTCCTATCAGAGCATTGAAAGAATCAGATTGGTTTGAATTCCATAATCTGATAGGAAGTCATAATTCTGAGGCATGTATTCCTCCAACTCTCTTCGTTATTGCAGAACCTTATGTTGGAAGATACTTAGTCAATGTTCAGAGTGAACATCCTCAAGAACACAAGCTTTGGCTTGTTGAAAATGGTTTTGTCCATAATTTATGGACCAAAACTAATGGTGATCTCAAAGGCCTGCCCCCTATCATCGTCAACACAGTCAAAAATGTCAGAAAAAATGACTGCACTCTACGACTGAAGTTCAGATCTACTCCACCAGAATGGATTCAGAAAGCAAACGGTGAAGTAGAATATATTTCTCCTTATCATTATGTGAGAATCATTCAAAAAAGATATCTTCAGCCCGCCTGTGTTGGATACAATGGCCAGCCAAATTCAAGCATTCCATGGATGAAGACCATGTCTCTTGAATATATCAAAAAGATCATTGAGGAAGATACAAGAAATACATTCCTGGCAGCAGGAGAGAAAACAATAATCACTGCTTACGATCATCCTGACGCAATAAGCAGCGACCTCTTCCTATCTCTCACGAGAAAGGAAATAGATTCGACACTGGCATGCTTACAGTGGGTTGAAAAGCTTGAAAATGACAACCACTACAAAATGTATGTAGATATAGATGTCGAAGAAAACGAAACTACTGCCAGAATGGCCCGGATGGATAACAACTCGTTTGTCCTTGGCCACAATTCAGAAACAGACGAGAACATGTGAAGCAGAAGGTGTAGAAAGCACCGAAAAGCAACTTTGGTCTTTTCCCAAATGCTGCTTTTGCTTTTCAGAAAAGAAAAGTGAAAAACATTTCACCTAAAAGGAATCTGCTTTTGCCAACCGACCTCCACTATCAGGAGCACTCACGAAAGCAGAAAATCACGGAGTTGTTCTATACATTTTTAGGTTTTGAATTCTGGTTTGAGTTCCGCTCCTTATATAAGGAGCTTTAGTTTCAGTTGTATGGGCATCGAAAAAATCCCACCATCAGAAATTTTCATAGTAAGTCTAGATAAGAAAATTGAGCAGAAGAGTCTTCTCTCAAGAAAGCTGTAGTAGCAGTGTGCTCCTTCCTTTCTAAGTGTGGAGTATTTTTCTTCAAGTAAGTATCTATAACCCATTCTTATGGATAGCTAAACAGCTTCTTAGCTGTTTACCTGAGAATGAGGCTCTGAATTTTAGTATGTAATTATGTTTGAATAAATAATTTCAGATTGCTCATCCACCTTGTCATTATGTTTTAAATTTTAGTTTGATGTTTAAATGTTTATATCTGTTTCTGCCTTTACTCCTGTACTAGTTTTTGGTATAACCTTTCTTTTCCTTAGAAAAAATTGCCTCAGCTTAAGATAGAAACAAGCAGCAGTGATTCCGCCTGTTAAAGTAACCGTTAGGTGAAAAACTTGGGCATGTTGAAAACTCAAAAAGATTGAACAAGATTTTCCAAGAAAAAAGTAAAGGTTAGACCCAAAAGTTAGCATAGGACATTTTAGGCACTAGCTTAGAAAAGACTACCCTTATAGGTATTTTCCTCTAAAAAGTTGTGTAAATGGGCATAATACAAATACTTGTGATTTCTGGATAAACAGGAATTAACCATTTTTTTAATTTCTACAAATTCTTAAAATGAGCTAGGTGTAAAAAGTTTGCTAGGTGTATTAAGATTTTTGCTGGGTACATTTAGAAAGACACTTCTGATATTGATGTGTATTGTGATCTAAGGGTGATTTAGGAAATCTGGGGCTGGTGTTTCTAGTAAAATGCTATTTTAGGACGTGTGCATAAATTCTCCCATTTTTTATTAGGAAAAAAAACAGAAGTACTAAAGGGTAATTTCGGAAATTAAAGAAAATTTCAATTTAAACCTTAAAACATCTTCCATAAATAAAGAAAAAAAAAATAGTTTTTCATTATTCTTTTGAACAGTCGAAACAAAGTGAGGAGACGGAGACGGACGACGAAGAAAGAGAGAGAGCGCGCGCAAAGTTGGTCTGAGATCTGAACCCTAGGACGATCTACGGTAAGTCTTGATTGCTGCAATTTTCAATTTTCAATCTCATAAACCCCTTTCTTAATCAAAATTAAATTTTCCGACCAATTTTTTCATCGGATTCGTCTCTGTTTTTCGTCAGCTTCAACGCATTGTTCACTTGTTTTCAATTTTGCGTTTTCAATTCGTGCAAGCCTGCGTTTTGTTATGTTGAAGTGTTTTTCAGAGTTTGTATTTGGTTCGATTGTAGTTTGGTTTTAGGTTTTAGCTGATTCAGATTTTGAATTAGGGATTATCAATGACTCGGTTATCTAACGTTTTGAATGCTATTTATTATTTGGTTGAATTGTATTGATTAAATATATAAGCTGACGATGATGCCTGCCATGGTGGTGTTGTCTTTTAAGAGAATTAGGATTTTGGTTATTCCGGTTGTGAGTTTTGTGAAGAGGGGAGGCCAACAAGGTCATAGTCATGGGAATTATTGGTTATTGGTTCGTCACGGGCGTAACTGTGTATGTGTGTTTGTGCATTATATTACAGGGGAAAGGTATCCAAATTCTGAGCGATACCATCATCGGGAGCTTTGTCTGGTTTTGCTTGAAAGAAATGGATTCCGGTCGCTATGGTCTTCAGCAAGGATGGGATAATAACAGCGTAATTGTGGTTTCCTCCTTAATAAAATCACCTATATCGGATGAAATGATGATAAATACAAGAATTTATTAGGGTCCAATCTGACTGTCCATTTTTTTTGGGAGAAAAATGAGAGAGCTGTGGGGCAATAAGGATATGGACTCACTGGATTTGCCTAACCTCATATCATCATTGATCTCTTGCTGACATAACCTTATTCTCTTGAATCCACAGGCTCCGGAGGGGTATGGTGCAGTTCATGAGCCAAACTTTCGGTGAGTGTTATTGAGTGTTGCTTTTAATTTTCACCAAGGCAATTTAGTGCTCATAATAAAACTAGCTCTGAAATTTGTATGTAATGCTGATTAACAAATTTTCTTTTTAGTTTTTTTTTTTATTGATATTGTTTTTGACACTCTCTGCTTGCTTTAATATTGTGATGTATCTTTATATACTGAGTGCTTATTACATATTGTCTTTTCCTGTTGTCCCGCTGTAATTTCTTTTTCCCCTTATGTCAGGGTCGGTGGTTCATATGATGAGAGAAGGTTTATAGAGGAAAGGTACTCAAGGGACAATGTTTATCCAAGAAGCACATTCCACCGTGATGTTCTGGATAGGGATAACTACCCACCACCACCTCATGCTGTTGGTATATGGCCACATTCAAGAAGGAGAAGTTACGAAGAAGAATTTCCCATTGATAGGGAACCTAGGAGACATGAGAAACAGTACATGGATTCATATCATGAGATGGATAACCTCCGTGATCATGAGATTGATACATTTCCGGAATTTGATAAATTACGGGATGGCTATCACAGTGTTGACAGCTATCGGGATCCTGGGTTTGAGAGGACTTCAAGGCTTGGGGGACGTGATCGTGATGATTATGCATATGATGATTTTGACTATAGGTCCGGTATTACCCATAAGACCAGGGGGGACAGTCGTGAAAGGGATTATGACTATGGTCGGCATAGTTATGATTCTGATTATGACAGAGGTAGTAGGAGAGAGGGCAATTGGAGGCGACGTGAATCTCGTGACCGTGAGCGTGACAAGAAATGTTTAAGTAGGGAAAGAGAAATGAGTCCATATAGAAGGCATGAGCGTTCTAGATCTCGATCTCGATCTCGATCTCATGGGCATGATGATCATCCCAGATCAAGGTCACCTAGAAGTCGAAGCCATGGCCGAAGTCATCGAGAGGACAGCTATGATGATGGAAGGTATGAGAGAACTGATAAGCGAAGAGACAGGGATGAGAAACGCCAGAGAGAGCATTATTCTGTGGTAAGTTTTGATGTCTGCGTTAAACCTATCTGCCTCTGGTGCTGGTTATATTTGATAACTTCTTAAGTATGATATTCTTTTGCAGGCCCCATCTGCAACTATTGTTGTGAAGGGTCTTTCACAGAAGACCACTGAGGAAGATCTATACCAGATCCTTGTAATGCGTCATTTGATGTTTTGGCTATGAAATATACAGTTCAACTTCTATCTATTTTCTTGATAACACTTCAAGTTGAATTATCTATCAGGCTGAATGGGGACCTCTTCGTCATGTCCGTGTGATCAAAGAACGTAATTCCGGCATTTCCCGTGGATTTGCTTTTATTGATTTCCCTTCTGTGGTATCTATCTCTCTTTATCTGTAGATGCTCTATATCTTCTTTGAATTAATAACCGACAATGGAGTTTGTGATTCTTGAATAGGGAGCAGCTCGTATTATGATGGACAAACTCGGGGACAATGGGCATGTGGTGGATGGCAGGAAACTATTTTTTGAGTACAGGTATTATTTCTTGACTGTATGTCATATGTTAGTCTATGAATTTTATTTTTCATAAAGGTAGAAAGTTCTGCGTTAATATATTTACCTGCTAGATATATTGAGGAATTAATATGGATCAGATTGTCAAATCCTGATGTAGTTGTTCTATAACTATAATCAACAACTGGTGATATTTATTCTTTCTCTACTATGTTATGTGTATATGTATATATACATGTAGGTATTGTTTTACTGCTAGTGGAATTATTTCTGTTTCAACTGTTTTGTTGCAGTAGTAAGCCAACTGGGGGTGCAGGTGGATCTTTTGGTCAGGACAGTGCTGGGAAATCTGGCCATGCTAACCATAAAAGCATCACTGTGCCATCTGATTGGATGTGTATCAGCTGTGGATATGTTAATTTTGCACGAAGAACATCCTGCTTTCAGGTATTTATTTATTTTTCTTGTAATTTATGCTGATCAAGTCCCTGCCTGCGGGTTCTTATGGGACTGCTCAGATGGTAATTGGTTATGCTATAATGGATCTATTTGTTTTCTTGTCAATTGCAGTGTAATGAGGCACGAACTGAGGATGCTCCCGCAGCAGATATTTCTTCATCCAATCAAATGACAGGAAAGAAAGGATCAGAGGCTGGTTGGTTTACCTTGTTGCTTTTAGCTGGCATAGTTGCTTATATTTTTTTTGCAGCTCACTAAGTATGTATGCAATCAGGTCCTACTCATGTTTTGGTTGTTCGTGGACTGGATGAAAATGCTGATGAGGAAATGCTGCGCTATGAATTTTCCAAACATGCTCCTATCAAGGTACAAAATCTGAACAAATGTCTGGATTACATATATTTACTTGTTAAACTTCCATTCTGGAGAAGTTAAAACAAGGAATAATTTATTTTCCTGTGAAGCATGTGCATGGAAAGTATATTGATGGGTATTATCCTGCAGGATCTACGTCTTGTCAGAGACAAATTCACTCATGTTTCACGGGGATTTGCGTTTGTACACTTCCATTCGGTATGCCCATCTTTAAGTATGCTGAACAACTATGTGTAGGTTCAGCAGTGATATTTTGTACGTACAGTCTCGATTCTCTGTCAGCCCTAAGGGACGTGTTCCTCTGTCCAGTTGAATTCCAATATGGGGAAAAATGAAGATTTCCTCAGAGTTCTTTTCAAAGATTATGTTGTTTAAGCTACAACCCTATGTTTTTCAGGTGGAAGATGCTACGAAAGCTCTTGAAGCAACAAATGGTACACCACTTGAAAGGAATGGGCAGATTTTAAGAGTAGCATATGCAAAAAGCATTCTTGGTCCAGGATCAGGCATGTCAGGATCTTCACAGTCAAGCAGCTTGGCAGCTGCTGCAATTGAGGCAGCAACATTTGCTCAACAGGTTATTTTATACAATGTTCTGCACTTTCGTGTTTGCCACTTCTTAGTGTTATTTCATTTTATTTATAATGTTATTTGATCACAGGATAGCATTACTGTTAAAGAATAATGGACCAGCTAATATTTGTTTTGCCTGACATCCAAGGGAATTAAAAATGTTTTTTTTTTTTTTTTTTTTAACATTATTGTATATATATTAAATTTCCACAATATAAGATAAGAGTAATTATATCAGTAATTCAGTATATACTGGAGGATTTTTTTTTTTTTTTGGGTCTAATAGTATATACTGGAGGATGTTTATTAATTATTGTGCTTTTGGTGTGTGGTGTTATGGCTAAAGTTCTGTGGAGATTTGCAGTTGGCCTTCTTTTAGGTAATTTGGATAAAGAGATATGCTAGAAATTTTGAAGATAATAAGGAAGAGGAGGTAGTTTAGGAGCGTCCATTTCTGCTAAAGTTTAGAGAAGTTTTCTCCATATTCTTGCTGATTGGGGAACTGTTTATAGCTTGGATTTTTTTTTTTTTAATTTTTAAATTTTTTTTAATTTAAGATTTGTGGTAGGAAGTCAATCGGACTTGTAGACTATTTAGAGGCAATTTCAGCTGTGTTGCATCTGTGGACTTTGTGACTAGTGATGTATGTTTCATTTTTACTTTTTGAAAAAGGTCACTATTTCCAATAAATAAATTTATGTACAGTAGTTGAAATATTGATCGATAATTATAATACAACTATTACATGGAATGTATATCAAGGCCCCCATTATTTGAAAACATTTAGGTGACACGATTTCCATACTTATTCCGACGTTGAACACTATGCTTAAGCAGAATAACACTGCTTCAGAAGCTATTGTGGCAGTCAAATATATATTTTGACTTCAAATCAAGCTTCAACTTTAAATTATTGTGCTTTTGGTGTGAGGTTTTATGGCCAAAGTTCTGTGCCGATTTGCAATTGGCCTTCTTTTAGCTCATTTGGATAAAGAGATGCTAGAAAATTTTGAAGATAATAAGGAAGAGGAGGTAGCTTGGGGCTTCCATGTCTGCTAAAGTTTAGAGTATTTTTCTCCATGTTCTTGCTGATTGGGGAACTGTTTGTATCTTTCATTTTTTATTATTTAAGATTTGTGGTAGGAAGTCAATCGGACTTGTAGACTATTTAGAGGCTATTTCAGCTCTGTTGCATTTCTGGACTTTGTGACCAGTAATGTACGTTTCATTTGTACTTTCTGAATAAAGTTACTATTTCCAGTAAATAAATTTATGTAGAGTAGTTGTTGAATTATTGATTGATAATTATATTACAACTATCACATGGAATGTATATCAAGGGCCCCCATTATTAAAAAACATTAAGGTGGCATGGTTTCCATACTTTATTCCAATATTGAACATATGCTGAAGCAGAATAACACTGCTTCAGAAGCTTGTGTGGTGGTCAAATATCTGAGAGGTATTTGTGCAAACAGTCTGTTCCTCCAAGGCTAATAATCAGCCAAGTAACCTTTCCAAAAAAAAAAAAAAAAAAATCAGCCAAGTAATATACATTTTTATAGGTCTGCTTACTCGTTACTTATGCTGAGAGTGTCACTTGACTGTCTCTTGTTTGTGCTGTTGTATAATTCACTTTATACTTAATTGAAGTCGTATCCTCTTCTTCTAGTATGATGCTGTTGGATGGGCACCAAAGGAATATAATCCAGACGACAAACAATCCACGGGAGGGAAGGAGCAAAGTGGCGGGGATTTAAAAGCAGAAAAAGATGGTTTGGCTCCACAAACTGGTTTTGTATGGGATGAGGCATCCGGTTACTACTATGATGCTTCTTCCGGGTTCTACTATGATGGAAATACAGGTTAATTTTATTTACTTTTTTTTGAAATCCGCTTGCTACATTGCATGTTGTTCAACTGTTTGAAAATCGAACTGTGTTTTGTGATCTATTTATTTGCAAAGGCTGTTAAATACCAAAACATTGTTGGACAACCGCCCCTCCCGTCTTTCTTTTTTTAATTTTTTTTATATGGTTTTACCTTTTTATTTTATTTTATTTTATTTATGCACATCATTTTGGGGGATTCACTATGGATATTTATTTGTGGAATGCTCCTTTCTGTTAAAGATTCTGTATGGATATTTTGTTAGGAAGTCAAGTGAAAATGTTTGTCTTGTTTCCCTATTTTAATCTGGAGTATATTGATGGTTCTTTGAAGGCAGTGGAGAATTAGATGATAAGGCTACATCATTTTGCTTTTAGTATAATTAGAAAAATTTCTGGTTGACAACATAAAGACACTTCTCTTTTTTCCCCAACAATGATAATGCTTATAAAATCAATTCCACAGACCTTGGAGCACTAACATTTATCTAACACCTATAAATTTCGTTACTATATGTGTTGTCAAATTGGCTTTGAGATTAATTTACTTTCTCATTGTGCACGGTGCCCAAGTTCTTACCCTAATTCTGAGTGTGCTTATTGTGCTGTTAGACATTCAGTTTCTTCCCCTCATCCCATTCTCTTTATCTCTCTAGTGTGCTCAAAAACAGTTTCTTTTTAATTCATGATTTATTAAATCTTGAGGACACTTTGTAATGTAGGTCTCTATTATGATGGTAACAATGGGATTTGGTATTCTTATGATCACCAAACTCTGCAGTACATCCCTTGCACTGATCAGAATGGCATCAAAGAATCTGCTAACCAATCTCAGCTTTCGAAGGCATCAGACGGTTCAAGTACCAAAAAAGTAGTCATCTCTGCACCAGCTACAACCTCAGCTGCATCATTACCAGATGCAGTCCAGGCTGCTGCAACAGCAGCGATAGCTGCAGAGAGAAAAGAAAAGGAAAAGTCCAAAGAGATCAAGTTGGCATCAAAGAGCAGTATTTTGGCTAACAAGAAGAAAATGAGTAATGTATTGACTATGTGGAAGCAGAGGAGTCATGAAGGGCAAGTAACCCGTGTAGCTCTAGATGATAACCAGCCAAGTGCACCTGCTAATGATAGACTGGTTTCTTCTGTTCCATCTACAAAGACAAAGTCTAAAATTGATGTACCAACCAAAAATGAGAATACTATATCTAGCTCAGGGGTTACTGCCAATGTTTCTACTGCAGATACTCTTGGTTTAGAGTCTTCAGTCATGCCAAGGCCTGTGGGCAACAGTATAGGAGGGACACTGATGGGAGTGATAAGGGGATCTGGAAGAACTGTAGTAAAATCAGATACATCCTTTTCAGCATCTGGTGGAGTTTCCGCACCTTCAACTTCTGCTGCATGCATAGCAGGTTCTTCTGTATCAACAGATTCGGATATCTCCACTGTTTTGACACCCTTCAGAACTGATGCATCGGCACTAGGTTCTTATACACCACCTGTGGCTGCTGGGAGTGGCAAGAGAAGATTCTCTGAAATGCCAGCTTCTGCTCATAAAGAACCTCAAACTGGATACAGGGATCGTGCGGCTGAAAGGAGGAGCTTGTATGGCTCGTCATCTTCTTTTGGAGATGATTTGCCTGAACATGGTTTTGGGGAGTCAAGTAAGCTATTTTAAGATTTGTTTTGATTTTATTAGCTTTCTCGAAATGTTGCTTTTGATCAGAATGTCCATTCTTTTCCGTCTTACAAAATAAATATAATTTTGCCTGAACATATTAGGACCATAAATTTAGCTACCATTCATACTGTCAGCTTAATTTTAATGAACATGCAAGTCAAACTTGAGTTCTTCTTACCTAGATATGATTCCCTAATTTTGTTGTGCGTTTCTTTATTATAAATTTTTCAAAAGGACTTTTAAGAATTCTCATTGCTTATTTTTTGATGTGAAGATCGAGACTCGGCATTGAGGAAGGGTTCTTTTGATTCAATGCCTTTCCCCCCTGGTGTTGGTGGAGGACGTGGGACCGGAGATGCAACCATTGACAGTTACGAGGTTATTACAGCCGACAAAGCAATTGATGAGAGCAATGTGGGCAACAAGATGCTTCGCAGCATGGGCTGGCACGAAGGCTTGGTATCAACTTCTTCTTTTGCACTTTTAAAACATTATTAAAAAAACCTCTTTACTCGACTTTAAAGAAGATATCCCAAATCTCTGAATTGCTGAAGATTGATGAAGGTGGAATTCTATCTGTTTAAATGTTTTGAAGAATGGATTGTTGTTGAGTCTGATTGAATGATTTAAATTGTGGTCTAATTTCTTTTACTGGCCAAATAGTGGATTTGGTTATATATATATATATATATATATAATATAATATAATATAATATAGATCATCAATTTCACGGATCTACCAACAGATGATGTGTCGTTATTTTCTCCAACAGAAAAGATTGACGTAAAATAAAACCACATTGCTTTTCATACAAATTCAGTTTTTTTTTTTTTTTGGTTGTTGTTGTTGTTGTTGTCTGAATAGGAGACTTCACTAGTTGATGCATCTGTGGCAGGTTTCTAACTCATATTTGGGGAATGTGTCTCTTGTTTTGTTATTGATCTGATTACAGGGTTTAGGAAGAGATGGGAGTGGAATGGTGGAACCGGTGCAGGCTCAGAGTGTGGAAAGGAGAGCCGGACTTGGGAGTCAGCAGAAGAAGTTAGATCCGGCTCTTGAGGCTCAGGCTGGAGATAGTTATAAAACTCTCATTCACAAGAAGGCACTGGCTAGGTTCCGGGAGATGTCATAAGAATGATAAAGGGAAGAGTTGATCTTATGCTAATCAGGGAAGATGATTGGAACTAAGCTATGGGATGGGAGTAGTTGTAATTGTTGTCCCTGCTTCACCTTCACCTTAGAAGTCTATTGGGTGTTGTCCAATCTTGTAAAAAAAGATACATTGAACAGTTGTTAAACTTCCAATTTTTAACAAGTCTTTAGTTTCGACCTTCAAGTTTGCACCCAAATTCTATTTAGTCATGGAAAATTTAATGTTTCTCACCTACATATTCCAGTTCATTTAACAGATAAAGTTAAGCAAGTATTCTGACAAAATCTAGTAGCCGTGTTCTGCCAAGGTTGGGAGAAAACTACCCAATGGGTTGGTTTTTCATTACTTTCACCATCATTGATGGAGAACTATGTCGGTATCACTGGTGTTGTGCTCCTTGAGATCGGGTTCTTCCGTCACCTCTTCTTGGCAGTTTTCGCAAGCGGTCATGGGTGGAGTTTCTTCTTCCTGCAAAACTGTTTCTTCTTCCTGCAAAACTCCACCCATGACCGCTTGCGAAAACTGCAGGAAGAAGACTTGCTGGTGTCTTGTGTGTTTCAGTCTTCGAGACGAAGTTGTGGGTGGCACCTGTGTCAATTATCACACTTTTGGTAACCTTCCCGTCAATGCTGGCATCCACGAAATCAAGCCTTTAGATTGAGACTTCGGTGATTGTGGTTGCTCCACAATTGCGCCCAAGAATCTGAAAGCTCCCATGTGGCTGGGCTCCTTACTCTGCTTTTGCGGATCACCCGTTTCTTGTGATTGAATTGAAGCTTGCAGAGCAGATAACAGTTTTATGAGGACACTCATTTACTCTTTGAGGTCCTTTGCATAAGAACCAAGATAACGGTCTAGGAGTATAGTAGGGTTATTGAAAGGTCGGGCCGTGAACATGCCGGTTGAAGCAGTAGGCCTGGAATATGCTGTATCCCTTACATTAGCTGCTCTCCTTTTCACTCCTGGGTTAGAAGATTTGGACTCCGCTCCTTCACTTTTACTCTGTTCGAGCCTCATAGCCCTGTCTGACATTCACCTTCAAAATTGATTAAATCTTTGAGGAGCACTGTTCTTTTCGAATGTGAGTTGAGCAAGATCAAGACCCACTCCTCCTCTGGGCCAGGCTCATTGCCGTCGTCGTCCAGTGGTTTGTTGTAGGGAAGATATCTTATGTGTCTTTGTGACCCCGAATACATACTATGACACTATAGCTTCCTTGAAGGAAAGAAAGTAGCTCCCTCCGCCTTAGTTGGTTATGTGCCTCCTACACCACAACAATTAGCTGCTCATAAGCTTTTTGAACTACAAGAATCACAGGACATTGTGTAGGTACAAGAACTATTTTATGGTGTGTTGGCATTCCCATACAAAACCTTGAAGTATCCTACAAGCTGATCTAAGAGAATCTTAGGTAAATACATCCATGCATACATACATAAATTAGGTGTTGGTCTAGGAAAGTATCTTTGGGGTTAATGGGTTTAATATCTTTTATTTATTTGAAGATATTTTTCTGTGTGTAAAAGGGTGTAATTGATTTCCTAAATATTTTAGGTTTGGTGTCTTTAATTGGCCATCTTTAAAACAAAAGATTGTTTCCTTGTAGAAGTGGTATTAGGGTAGAAATTTGTTTGTTTGTGTGTTGGGACGGCACCTATTCATATATATTGAAAAAGAGGGACGGTCATAGGGGGAAGGAAAAGCAAGAATCAGTTTGGATTGATTTTGTCATAAGAGTCAAAGGCACTTGTTCCATGTTTAAGTGTCTTGGTCGTGTTTTTCATATGCATAAATTCTCTTGAGATCAGTAGAGAGGTTGTGAAGAAAGAAGAGCGATATTTGGCGATCGTTCAAGTGAAGAAGAAGGTCAAGATTCAAGACAAGCACCACTCTAGTGAGTCTAGAGATTGTAGCCGCGTAGAGAGCTATATGTGCTTGTAAAGAACATATCCTTCATCATAAGTTCATTCTTATTTTGGGTTCTCAAGAGTAAGAGCCCCGCAGTGTTTTTAATCTCATGTTTGAGGTTTTCACTGCGTAACCAAAAATCTGGTGTTCTGTTTATTATTTTTGGTTTTTGCCCAGTAAGGATTGCAACGTGTCTATCAATCCCCGAAACCCAGAAAAACGTTTCATCCAAGTATTTTCACTTGGCATCAGAGCGGGTTCTAAAGCTTTTTAGTCGATCCGAGGACATGATAGAACATGAATTTGACAGAGCTGCTGGTTCGATAAATTGTCCCTCATGTTTTGATGGTGGAGATTACTCGCAATGGAAGATCATGATGAGGTTCAAGCCCAAGAAAAAGGTACAAAATGTTGCTTTCTCTTCTGTTAAAATGAAAGAAGTAGATGATAGTGGTTCTGTGGATTTGGCTTTACTAACCAAAGAATTTAAAAAATTTCTTAAAAATAAAAAATCATTTGGTAGTACTTCAGAAAGTACAAAATGTTGCTTTCTCTTCTGTTAAAATGAAAGAAGTAGATGATAGTGGTTCTGTGGATTTGGCTTTACTAACCAAAGAATTTAAAAAATTTCTTAAAATAAAAAATCCTTTGGTAGTACTTCAGAAAGTATATCTGAATCAAAAAAGTGGGCAATTATCTGAAAAACGTTTTGACAAAAACACCAAAGTCAATATTTTTGATCAAGAGAAAAGTGTTGTTGAAAAACCTAAATGTTATGAATGTGGTGGTATTGGTCATATCTCTTCTGATTGTGGAAACATAAAATATAGCTCACAAAATAACAGGGCTCTTAAGTCAACTTGGAGTGACAACGATGAAGGCTCTCAATATGAGAATGAAGAGGTAAATCTTGCTCTTACTTCCTCTCTTAATATTGATTTTTCTGATGACTCTGACTTGGAAGATGATACTCTTGATGAAGAAACAAATGCAAAGTGTAAGCAATTGTATAATACTTCAAAAATTGTTCTTCGAAAAAATAACAAACTTGAAGAAGAAGTTGAATCGTTAAGAGTGGAAAAGATGAAAATTGAGCAAAAATTTGATACTTCTTTAAAAGAATGGGAAGAAGAACGTACTGATCTTGTTGATAAGATTAAAGTTTTGCAGGGTGAGGTCAAATCTCAAGATTGGGACAAGGAGCATGATGAGCTTATAAACAAAATCAAAATTTTGCAGGTTGAAGTCAAGGCTCAGTCCACTCTAAATGTTTCACTAACCCTTGAAAATGAGAAATTGCAGGATGAGCTATTGAAAGTCAAGGAAAGCTTCAACAAGTTTTCTATAGGGTCTGAAAAGGTCTCTAAGATGATTGGATTTGGTAAAGCTTATTGCAACAAAGAAGATTTAGGTTATGAAGGTGAGTCTTGCAAGCCTTTAACCGTTGTTAAAGGTGTGGAATGTGAAAGTTCATTGGATCAGTCACAAGCTTCAAATAACAATGATTCTGGTCCTAAGTTGCCCAAAAGATCAGAGGCAAATTTAGCCCTTCAAACCCATCATAAAGGTGCTCAGGTAAGTTCTGACAGTCACAAGTATGTGCGTCAGCCCAGGTACGTTCATAACTCTAAAAGCTTTATTCCCACTTGTCATTATTGCGGAAAATTGGGACACATACGTCCTAGGTGTAATGTACTTCGCAGGGTCACTTAAAATCAGAGAAAAGCATCAAAAATCAGCCCAACTGCATCGCTGCAAGCTGAGCTAAAAGAGCACCTGAAGTTGATTAGCAGGATTGCAGAGCGTATTTCAATCCCCAAAGAACAGAAGTTGAAGCAGAAGCAAATCTGGATTAAAAAAAGGTTCAAATAATTATTTTTCTGCTCATACAGATAATCTTGATAATATGCCTGAGCTTGCTTTCGTTCCTACTAAACACAAATTGGCTAATTCGTTTACAGGCCGTTAGACATAACTCAATTTGAATCACTTAGAGGCACCGTTGGTGGATGCTCTGAGTATTGATACTCTCACTTCGCTTGATTCATTTTGCATGCATTCATGTTGTATGTCTTCATGATAGTATAAGTGCATTTTCTTTACGTTTCTGCATTGTTAGGTTCAGTTTCTGGAAATTCAGGATTGAAATGGTGGTTTGTATCCTCGAGTGTTTGATAGATTATTTTGAACTTAGATTGACAAGGGCCGTACTCTTTTCTTTAAATTTGTGTGCAATGAGGTGCCTAGCACGTTTTGAATTTGCTCTTGCATCACTCTGTAATTGTGAGCTTGAACAACATATTCTCTATCACCTTGAATCCTCACATGCACACATACTCTAAGTGGTGGTAAGTCATATTTGTTGGTTGGCCTGTTCTCAATACTCTTGTACGGAATATTTCCTTATTTTGCTGCTCCTTGAAAAAAAAAAAAAATGAATGATTTATGGAGCATGGCCAGGCTATTCCCAAAGTAAACAGGTCTCGATCGTGACGAACGATATGAGGATTGGGAAGAAACGGGAATGGTTTGGTCACCTCGGTGGATTGTGAAACTATTGACTCGAGTAGATGTGCTCTTTGGGATGTCCTTGTTACATCTAGTACCCTAAAGTCATTTGATTTGGGAGCTGCTAGCATAATACTCGTTACATGGGTTGTAGTCTTCTTGAGCAAAAATGTTACTTTGTGTGAAAGGCAAAAAGAAAAAATTCAAAATCATGCCCACACGGTGTTATAAGGGGAATAAAAATTATGTGTTTCAAATTGTTTCATATGTGAGTTTTGCTTTTCAGGTTTCCACAAATATTACACACCCCATCTTGAGATATGTTCACTCTTCACAACAAGAGGTATAGAATACTCGATCACCCTCTATCTTACCTTGTGATTGTCGGAATCAATTCACTCGTGTGAACTTATCTTGTTGCACTCTTGTTTATGGTTAAGTGGTATTGCTCTTGTTGGAAAAGCTATGCTAATTAAATCTGTTCTTAGCATTTGGATACAACCCACTCATTGTGTGTTTGCATTTCATTCTTGCATCTCTCATCACATGATCACACTTAGGGGGAGTATTAATACTTGGACATAGCTTCCGCTGCATAAGTCCTTTGGCATTCTATCCAAAAAGGGGGAGAAATTGGTGGTGTTTTGTTTTGTGTTTTGTTGCTAGTTTTGCTATGCTTTAATTGAGACATCTCTAGTTGGTTTATTGGCAATGGTTCATTAGCATGTGTGCTTTGGAAACATCTGTCGTTGGAATGTTTTTATTGGGATCTTATTCATTAGATGTTTTACTCGTGGATTATTACTTGCTTTTCGCAAGGTTTGCTTACAAGTGTTTCAGAAAGGATATCATGCTTATGGAATATCATGCCTTTGGAATTTGCTGTAACGATTGAGGGGGAGTATGATTAGTATAGGGTTGTTTTGTATAGGAATGCCAAAGGGGGAGATTGTAGGTACAAGAACTATTTATGGTGTGTTGGCATTCCCATACAAAACCTTGAAGTATCCTACAAGCTGATCTAAGAGAATCTCAGGTAAATGCATCCATGCATACATGCATAAATTAGGTGTTGGTCTAGGAAAGTATCTTTGGGGTTAATGGGTTTAATATCTTTTATTTATTTGAAGATATTTTTCTGTGTGTAAAAGGGTGTAATTGATTTCCTAAATATTTTAGGTTTGGTGTCTTTAATTGGCCATCTTTAAAACAAAAGATTGTTTCCTTGTAGAAGTGGTATTAGGGTAGAAATTTGTTTGTTTGTGTGTTGGGACGGCACCTATTCATATATATTGAAAAAGAAGGATGGTCATAGGGGGAAGGAAAAACAAGAATCAGTTTGGAGGTCTTGTATGCTTGAGATTGATTTTGTCATAAGAGTCAAAGGCACTTGTTCCATGTTTAAGTGTCTTGGTCGTGTTTTTCATATGCATAAATTCTCTTGAGATCAGTAGAGAGGCTGTGAAGAAAGAAGAGCGATATTTGGCGATCGTTCAAGTGAAGAAGAAGGTCAAGATTCAAGACAAGCATCACTCTAGTGAGTCTAGAGATTGTAGCCGCGTAGAGAGCTATATGTGTTTGTAAAGAACATATCCTTCATCATAAGTTCATTCTTATTTTGGGTTCTCAAGAGTAAGAGCCCCGCAATGTTTTTAATCTCATGTTTGAGGTTTTCACTGCGTAACCAAAAATCTGGTGTTCTGTTTATTATTTTTGGTTTCTGCCCAGTAAGGATTGCAACGTGTCTATCAATCCCCGAAACCCAGAAAACGTTTCATCCAAGTATTTTCATATTGGCAATGCTGATTCTTCTGATGGTTCCTTTCTTCTTCATCTAGGGGTCTCAACCTCAAGCAAAGACAAGTGCGAGGCATATTACCAGACTAAAGGAAAAGGACGTGTGTAAGTTTGGTTCTGTAACTTGACTTCTCTATTTACTGTGCATTTGGTAGGATTAGAAACCTTTTGGCAATGGCCTCAGATATATCTCAACTACAACAATGTTTAGCCTTATATGTGGAGATGATGGAATTAATATGTGATTGTAAATAAAAGTGATTCTTGCGTCTTGACAATACAATTTAGTGTTGTGAATTTTCAGTGATCGATCTATCACTAGTGGACTCTTGGCTAATGTATTCCCCGTAATTCCAGGTCAACTGATGTATAGCTAGTTATTACTTCTGATGTGAAAACCGTTTACTGTATCCAGTCACTCTAGTGAATCTAAATTTTTGTGTGAACTAGTAATATGTATGCGGGGAGCCGAGGATGATATTGTGATCCCCATCCCTAATCCTGCCCCTATTATGTGTGTGTGTGGCCATTCTTGTGAGGGATCCCTTTTTTGGCCATTTTAAGGGATCACTTGTGGTCCCCACTTTTCTATCACATTTCGGCATCTCGACCATTCAGTTCTTAGGACGAAATTAATGGACGAATAGATCATTTATGCAAATTTTCAGTAAAATTGATGACCGTTAAGGTATCGAACTAAATTAAATTAATGGACGAACTAAATTTGTCTAACCTGAATCGTTCATGCTTATAATTGTAAATCACAGTTATGGACACCTTAAAGGTTATCAATTTGGTTGAAAATTTGCAGAACTGATCTACTCATATAGACCTAAAAGCTGAACGGTGGAGATGCCAGTATGAAATCGAAAAGTTGGTCTAATAATCGATCTTTTAAAATACCAAAAAAGGGAATACACACACACTACTTTACATTAATGGTGCACTTTCACATTATAAAAGGAACCATAATAAACCATAACTTTACATTATTGGCTTCTTTAAACCATAAAGATTTTGATTTTGAAAAAGGCAATATGGAAATTTTTTTTTATTTTATCTATTAAATCCTTATCGGAGATTTGGGACTGGTTTAAAGGTCTAATCCCCAAAGGAATCTCTGAAGTTTTTTTTTATTCAGGATTGGGGAGGGGATGGGGGTGGAGAATGATCCCGGTGATGGGGATGGTATTGTGATCCCCATCCCCAACCCACCCCATTGCCATCCCTGTATCCTTGTTTATAACTTTTCACGATAGATAAAGGGCGCGAAAAGGAACTAAATAAATGCAAGCTTGCACGCATGCGAACATGTTTTGGTGTATGTGCTATTTGGATATGTTGATTGTTTGTATTAATATAATGAATCTTTTTACCATATCCGCTTCAACCTCTTTGTATACTTGGTGGTTATTTTTTTCCTGATTATAAAATAGAGACATTGAAAACACCCTTGGGGGTTACATCATTTTTTGGTCACATGTGCCCCGTCGGGAAGTTGAAAATTTAAGAGTTAAATACTGTTTACTCCCTATACTTATAGGGTTTCATCGTTTCAGTCCCTGACATTCGAATTTCACCTAAAAAGTTCCTGAACTCTCAATTTCCTCCCAATTTGTCCCTGCCGTTAAGCTCCGTCCAAATTGTCCGTTAAATTGCTGATGTGGCATCCATTTTACACTGAAATGTCCATTTTACCCTCAATTACTGTTTTTTTAATTTTTTTCTCTTTCTCTTTTTTATCTCTTCTTTCGGGTTCTCTCTCCCCTCCTCTGTTTATCTCCATCTTCTTCCCAAACCAAATCCAGCTCTCTCTCTCTCTCTCATCATCTTCTTCTTTGGAGATGAATATGCCTAGCAAACTCAACATAATCTAAAACGAAATCGCCTCACCTTTACGGGCCTTATGGTCTGTGTGGCCTGACTCGAACTCGACCTCTAATTCCTCCTGTTTGGACCCAAAATGAAATTGGAGCCAAACACCTCCATAAGCCGATACAAAGCCCAAGGTAAGAATCGATCAGGGACTCAACTTATTGGAACGGTACAGTTTTCGAAGCTTCTCGATCTTGTTGTGGCATTGCACTGTGGTCTTGGACCGCGAGACGAGGGGGAATTGGACGGCGAGAGTGGTGGCGACATCATCCCGATCGTTCTGATCTAGATACATAATATGCTTCAATGTGGCGACCATCTGGCGGCGAAAACCATCGACGAGTAGGGCGAGGCGGCATAGCCCGACCCAGAGGCCGAGTCGAAAATCTTTGAATCGGACCCTCCGGTGAACAAGGATGAGTGGGGAGGAATTGATATGATGAGGTCGTGAAGATCGGGAATGGAAGTTCGGCCAAAGCTGAGGTTAAGAGCACGGAGGAGGTGGACTCCAAGCTTACTGAGCTGAAGAGGTGCTTGGTAGATTTGTTT
The DNA here is from genome assembly GCF_958449725.1 of Rosa rugosa. NCBI lineage: Eukaryota > Viridiplantae > Streptophyta > Magnoliopsida > Rosales > Rosaceae > Rosa > Rosa rugosa. The sequence continues at coordinate 13,734,000 of NC_084825.1, forward strand.
TATGGGACTGAATTGGGCTTTAGGGCCGGGTCGGAGGTGAGAGCAGAATTGGTGGAGTTGGTTAACCAGTTGAAGGTGGCGAATCCCACTCTAGCGCCGACGAAGAATCCGGGGCTACTTGATGGCAACTGGGTTTTACTGTAAGTTTAATTTCATGTTTGAGAGTGTATGAGAAATGTTGGGAGAACTTATGGGGCATAGATTGCTTTTTCGAGTCGAGATTGGATTGGCCAAATGAAGGGGAAGAATTAGGCTGTTGGTAATTGCTTTTTTCATCACAAAGTTTCACAATTCATAGAACTGGGTTGCAAAATTGGAATTGAAATAATAGCAACTTGTAGGTTTCCAACTTAGGGGTTTGATCTGTTAGTTTATGGCTATTTGGTTTTTTCGAAGTACGACGGCGGGAAGCGCCGACAGGAGGTGGGTGAGGACATTAAGGTGTGGGATAAGGAGAGAAGAGAGGCGTAAGTTAGGAGAGGAATAAGGGTTGTGATGGTGGTGGTGGGTGGTCGTTAACATTGGTTAAGGGAAGAGAGAGAGAGAGAGAGAGAGAGAGAGAAACAGTAATTAAGGGTAAAATGGACATTTAAGTGTAAAATGGATGTCACGTCAGCAATTTAACAGACAATTTGGACGGAGCTTGACGACATGGACGAATTGGGAGGAAATTGAGAGTTCATGGACTTTTTAGGTGAAATTCGAAGGTCAGGGACTGAAACGATGAAACCCTATAAGTATAGGGAGTAAACAGTATTTAACTCAAAATTTAATATTGAAAATGCACCCGTAAAGACTTTTTCATATAACTTGAACCACATATGATTCAAACAGAGTCTAAGTTCGACCGGTAAACACCTTAACGTGCAAAGAAAGCTCCATGCGTTTTCTTTTAGCTAGTCTTCGTCAACATGTCCAGTACTACTACTAGTCCAACCCACAATCCCAACCTAGTTCAGGTCCATGTAAATAAAGACTTAATCAATAGTGAAATTTCAAGGCTGTTTCTCTTAATTGACATGTCCGTCAATGTGCAACCCACCCTCTTAAACTCCAGTCCCTCTCTGCATTCTGTATTAATTAATTGATCCACATCAGATTCTGGCATGGAAGAAAATTCAAAGTTTGGATTTCCCTTGAACGTAGGTAATATGCCCCATCGGGAAATTGAAAATTCAATATTGAAAATGTACCCGTAAAGACTTTTTCATATAACTTGAACCACATATGACTCAAACAGAGTCCAAGTTCGATCGGTAAACACCTTAATGTGCAAAGAAAACTCCATGCTTTTTCTTTTAGTCTCCTTCAGTTTGTCCAATACTACTACTAGTCCAACCCCACAATCTCAACCTAGTTCTGGTCCTATAAATAAAAACTCAATCAATAGTGAAATATCAAGGCTGTTTTTCTTAATTGACATGTCCATCAATGTGCAACCTACCCTCTTAAAGTCCAGTCCCTCTCTGCATTCTGTATTAATTAATTGATACACATCAAATTCTGGCATGGAAGAAAATTCAAAGTTTGGATTTCCCTTGAACGTAGGTAATGTGCCCCATCGGGAAGTTGAAAATTCAATATTGAAAATGCACCCGTAAAGACTTTTTCATGTAACTCGAACCACATATGACTCAAACAGAATCTAAGTTCGATCGGTAAACACCTTAACGTGCAAACAAAGCTCCATGCGTTTTCTTTTAGTCTCCGTCAATTGTCCAGTACTACTACTAGTCCAACCCCGAAATCCCAACCTAGTTCTGGTCCCTGTAAATAAAGACTTAATCAATAGTGAAATATCAAGGCTGTTTCTCTTAATTGACATGTCCATCAATGTGCACCCCACCATCTTAAAGTCCAGTCGCCCCATCGGGAAATTGAAAATGTACTCGTAAAGACTTTTTCATATAACTCGAACCACATATGACTCAAACAGAGTCTAAGTTCGATCCATAAACACCTTAACGTGCAAAGAAAACTCCATGCTTTTTCTTTTATTCTCCGCCAATTTGTCCAGTACTACTACTAGTCCAACCCCACAATCCCAACCTAGTTCTGGTCTTGTAAATTAAAACTCAATCAATAGTGAAATATCAAGGCTGTTTCTCTTAATTGACATGTCCATCAATGTGCAACCCACCCTCTTAAAGTCCAGTCCCTCTCTGCATTCTGTATTAGTTAATTGATCCACATCAAATTCTGGCATGGAAGAAAATTCAAAGTTTGGATTTCCCTTGAACGTAGGTAATGTGCCCCATCGGGAAGTTGAAAATTCAATATTCAAAAATGCACCCGTAAAGACTTTTTCATATAACTCGAACCACATCTGACTCAAACAGAGTCTAAGTTCGATCGGTAAACACCTTAACGTGCAAAGAAAGCTACATGCGTTTTCTTTTAGTCTTCGTCAATTTGTCCAGTACTACTACTAGTCCAACCCCACAATCCCAACCTAGTTCTGGTCCCTGTAAATAAAGACTTAAATCAATGGTGAAATATCAAGGCTGTTTCTCTTAATTGGCATGTCCATCAATGTGCACCCCACCCTCTTAAAGTCCAGTCCCTCTCTGCATTTTGTATTAATTAATTGATCCACATCAGATTTTGACATGGAAGAAAATTCAAAGTTTGGATTTCCCTTGAACGTAGGTAATATGCCCCATCGGGAAATTGAAAATTCAACATTGAAAATGTACCTGTTTGGCTCCAATTTTGCTGCAGCTGGTCAACAGTCTCTTTTCTGCTCGGGCGTGCCAGCACCGTTTGGGTGCGGTCGTCGGGGGTGTCCCTTGACCTGACTTCTTTCAAGCAATTGTGGACGAGGAGAGCACCAACCTCGTCGTGGGATTCTTTGTGCCTCGTGGTGAGGACTTTTGCTAATCTTCTTGCGTCACCAAATCGATACTCGATGTTGTAGATCGAGCAGAGCGAGAACCACCGGGAAGTAGAGAGAACTTGCTAAAGCGTGACTTTAGCTTGGCTGGGTTGCTAGGGCGTTACCCTTGCTTGGCTGGTTCTGTAACCGTTTTGGTCGCGGCACTACCGTCGGCTCCCGAGGAGACTAGGACCGAAGCACGTTGACAGAGGGTTTGGTGGCACTGAAAGTCGGCTTATGAGAAGACTAGGACTAGGAGTGTGATCACCGGTAAGAGAAAGAGAAGGAGAGGAGTTGCTCTTAGAGAGGTTTGCTCTAGAGAGAACTTAGATCATCTTAGAGATGTTGTTGTTGAATGTGAATGTGTGTCATAGAATGAGAGGAGAAGGTGTTTATATAGGGAAGAAAAAGAAGAGTGAAATGATGAGTGGAAGAAAAATAATGAAAGTAGATCTAAGTTCACTTGTAAAATATGGAAAAGATAGAGAAAAGATGAAATGAAAGCAAAGCATGAAGGTGCAGCAACATGGAAGTGGTGATGATCTATTAAAGAGATTGTAGAAGAAAAATATATCCAAGGAAAAAGAGAAAAGCATCTAGCTTTCTTCATGTGGGTAGAAAACATGAACATGTGAATATTGAGCTGGTTTTAGGTCAGTTTCTGCCCCTTTATTCCTTCAATTATTTCTCCAACAAGACTTCATTATATGCCTTCGACTTCTTCATATGAAATGTTCCACTATGAGTGTACATCATCCTGACAATTTTTCAGATTTTTATTCCATGTGGTTGGGCCGAAAATGCTGCTGGACCTCTTACAGGTCCAGTTTTCCAGTTTTGCTTCTGTAGAAAATTGGGCTGATTGTTTGAAGGCCTTCCACTCAAAAAAAGCTCTTGTACTATTCATAAGAAATGATCCTTGGGCTGTCTAGAATTAATCTGGAAAGTTTTAGCTCATTTAGATTTCATTTGGTTAGTCTGCCGCCCCTACTTCCTTGTTTAGCTCGGTTTCTCCTAGCCGAAGTAGGAAAATGTGCTAAAGTTGACTTTTCATGTTTCCATGCTTCCATGCTTCCATAGTAGGCTTTATTTAGCCTCTAAATATATATTTCGAGCTTGTCGACAATATATAGCTTGAGCCACTGACATTGGCTCAATTTCTCCAAGACGTGCCTTGTCAGGCCAAAATGTTCATTTTGGGTCCAAACAGTACCCATAAAGACTTTTCATATAACTCGAACCACATATGACTCAAACAGAGTCTAAATTCGATCGGTAAACACCTTCACATGCAAAGAAAACTCCTTGCGTTTTCTTTTAGTCTCCATCAATTTGTCCAGTACTACTACTAGTCCAACCCCACAATCCCAACCTAGTTCTGGTCCATGTAAATACAGACTTAACCAATAGTGAAATATCAAGCCTGTTTCTCTTAATTGACATGTCCATCAATGTGCACCCCACCCTCTCAAAGTCCAGTCCCTCTGTGCATTCTGTATTAATTAATTGATCCACATGAGATAATTCTGGCATGCAAGAAAACTCAAAGTTTAAATTTCCTCCTCCTTTTTTTTGTTTTGTTTTTGTTTTTTTTGTTTTTGCAAATATGAATTGCATTAATAAGCAATGGGGCTTTCTATATGTATCCAGCAAATTTCTAAGTATACCCAAATTTTTTTTTTTTTTAATTATCTTTCCTTATATCTAAATAAACTCATCAGTTGTTCCTAAATTACCATCATAAGATACACCCAGCAAAGAAAAACTTCTTATCGCACGTCTTTCTACTCGTCGATTTCGGCTATTCAATATGCAATTCTACTCATCGATGGGATGGTGCGTAGTGCACTTACGTCGTTGGTGGCGGCGGTGACTTGTAGTGGTAAGGAGGAGAAGCAAGTGGTGGAGGAGAGGAGTAAGGGTAGTTTGCCGAGGTTTACGAAGCGAAAGCCACTACTGCCACTAGAAGACTCAAAACTAGAGAGGTCCCCATTTTTCCCATTCTTTAATTTGTTGATTGAATGGAAGCTGCGAAACTTGAACTATTAGAAGAATAAAACCTAGCTACCTATTATGTACAATATAGTGCCATAGATCAAACAGAGCAATTCTTCCATATTTTAGCTTGTTTATTTATTCTTTTATTTCATTAATCATTGAGAAAGAGAACGAGTTTTGAAAACGTGTGTGTTTTGCCTAACTTTCTCTGATTCTTGACCAGCGGCTTTCATAAAAGGATTGAAATATGAACTAAGACCTCGGTCAGGCATGATGGGAATGAACGAGCATAAAAATCTGGGGTTTTGTTTTGCTGGGGACATTGTATTCTAGGGTATTTTGGGAAAATCAGTTGGTTTAATTAGACATAATTAAAGGTAATGAAAAAAAAAAAAAATTTGCTGGACTTAGAACTTTTCTGGGTACATTTAGAAAGACCCATAAGCAATCTAAATAGTTATATCATGAATTACCTACGTTTGGATTTCCCTTGAACGTAGGTAATTTTCCCCATCGAAAAATTCTATGGTGCCTATATGCATGTATTTTCAATGACAACAGTGAAGCGTCTGCTTTATAGTTCCTCGATCGATCATTAACACAGTATAAGACATCAATCTTGTTCCATTGATTGAATTGTTGCGAGAGTTATATGCAGAAATTTAGAATCAGTTACAGGAATCAAAGATCTGATCTGGAATGGTGTGACAGTTCCTTAATTTTTTGGTATATATATAACTAATTTGCACATACATTTCCAAACTCTCAATGCATAAACAATAATTAATTCAACATTTTTACTCTAATTCAACAATTGCTTCTAAGTCGAGGTTGAAGCGTCTTGCAGCCGGGCGACTTGTTGCATTTGTTCTTGTAGGACCTGTAGACGCAAAAGGATTAGGTGGCATGGTTAAATTTTCTCTTCCTCCCAACATCTGAACCACTGATTTCATGGATGGACGATTCATTGGGTGCCATTGGATACACCAAAGGCCTACAATTGCTAATTCTTTTGGAATTCGAGAATCTATTCTCGATCCTTCTTCCCCAATATGGACTCGAAGGTCTTCCCCTTCATCTAAAAGATTATGTATCCATTCTGGGTAGTATACTTCCCCAGTGTTATCCATGGTTTCACCAATATTCTTCCTCCCTCCTACAATCTCGAGCAGCAACATTCCAAAACTATAGACATCTGACTTATATGACACATTTCCAAAATTCCGGGAGAACACTTCAGGTGCAATATAGCCTATAGTCCCCCTAGCCATAGTCATTGACACTATACTTTGATCCTTGGCACACAACTTGGACATCCCAAAATCAGAAATTTTTGGAGTGAAGTTTTGATCTAGCAAAACATTTTGAGGTTTGATATCAAAATGAAGAATTCGTTGATCGCATCCTTGGTGTAGATATTCAATTCCTTTGGCAATGCCTAGAGAAATATCTTTTAACTTATCCCAACCAAGGAAAGAATTCTTATTGTCTGCTGATGAAATGAAATCCTGTAGTGAACCATTGGGGAAAAACTCATAAACAAGAGCTCGTCTAAATCCTTCTGCACAGAAGCCAACCATGCGGACCACGTTGACATGGTGGATATGATCCATTGTTCCCACCTCATTGATGAATTCTTCCCCATCTCCGTTTTCGGAATTGTTGAGGACTTTAACAGCAACAAAAACTTCAGATGAAAGCTTCCCTTTGAAAACAGTTCCATACGCTCCTTGGCCCAGCTTGTCCTCAAATTGATTTGTAATTCTTTTGATATCTGCGTAGGAATATCTGCTTGGCTTGAGCGCTTTGTAATCCTCTAGGAATGTTTCAATTTTCAATTGATTCTCCTTTTCCTTTTTATGAGATCTATAGACTACAGTCACCGATATTAGTAAAATGATTGTAGTCACAGTTGCACCTGCATGGAGAGATTTCCTTTAGGTTAACATATCCGCAATTTCTTCAAAACATGAAATGGAGCAAAATACTGGTTATATATTTTTACAACTCACCTGTAGACACTAATGTTTTTGTTGCACCTGTTGAAAAATTACAAATCAGAGTTCCATTCATGTTGAAGAATAAATTGAAAGAAGCTGACGACAGTTAAAATTTGAGTAGGAAATATATGTGACATAAGATTTAAGTTATCAACCCTTACTTGGTTTGCTAAAATGAACACATTCAATTTCACTTTTGGTGCCGTGGATCTTCAATTGACACTTCTTACGCTTCGCTTCACATTCTGTACAATTTGGTGTAGACCACCAAATATGGTACTCTGGATTCGATCGATACATAAGTTCATATCGATATATTTCTTTCAAATGAAGTACATATGGATTTGTTAAATCATACATCTTTTTACAGTACTGTGGGGCTTGAACGTCCGAAGAAACGGCATATATATTTTTGTATACCAGGTCACTGAGGCAGGGGACTTGTTTGTGCGGATAAATAGCTGTGGGACAGTTGAATAAGCTGATGCAATCCGCATCGTATTCTGAGAAGTTGAAAGGAAAGAACATTGGCTTCATGTTTGGGGTTTCTAATTGCTTTAGGAGTAAGCAATCATCTGGAATATGTACTTGAATTTTCTGGTGCTTATAATCTATGTGTTTCACAAAGTATTTTACTACCATTTGCTTCTGCTCAACAACCGTCTTGTCGCTCTGCTGCTGAAAATAACCACAACGGACGCGCTTGACCGGGACATGAATAGCAAGGCGATGATCATCATGGTCACACTCTGATTCTGTGCATGCATTATGGCACACCTTGAAGAAAGCCATTGACATTAATATGCAATAGGCTGATATGAGGATTAGTCGCTGCATTTTCTCTCCAAATAAGATGAAATTTTCAGCAACTAAGCTTGGTACCTTACATGAATAATTCAAAACGAACTGTTTTATACTAAATGATATTTTCAACGAAATGCAGAATCAATGGCAAATAATAATTTCTTATTGACCATTTTCCAGAAGAAGAAGACAAAAAAGGAAAGACGATATTTTCCACAAACAAAAATCCAGATGAACAACAAATTAAGACCAAGTCCACCATGGCCTTCCAATATTGACTGACCGACTGTCTGACATG